>NC_142803.1:26581028-26878536 GCF_049724085.1 Artemia sp. Qi Xiang Cuo | reverse complement strand
CACACACACACACACACACACACACACACACACACACACACACACACACACACACACACACACACACACACACACACACACACACACACACACACACACACACACACACACACACACACACACACACACACACACACACACACACACACACACACACACACACACACACACACACACACACACACACACACACACACACACACACACACACACACACACACACACACACACACACACACACACACACACACACACACACACACACACACACACACACACACACACACACACACACACACACACACACACACACACACACACACACACACACACACACACACACACACACACACACACACACACACACACACACACACACACACACACACACACACACACACACACACACACACACACACACACACACACACACACACACACACACACACACACACACACACACACACACACACACACACACACACACACACACACACACACACACACACACACACACACACACACACACACACACACACACACACACACACACACACACACACACACACACACACACACACACACACACACACACACACACACACACACACACACACACACACACACACACACACACACACACACACACACACACACACACACACACACACACACACACACACACACACACACACACACACACACACACACACACACACACACACACACACACACACACACACACACACACACACACACACACACACACACACACACACACACACACACACACACACACACACACACACACACACACACACACACACACACACACACACACACACACACACACACACACACACACACACACACACACACACACACACACACACACACACACACACACACACACACACACACACACACACACACACACACACACACACACACACACACACACACACACACACACACACACACACACACACACACACACACACACACACACACACACACACACACACACACACACACACACACACACACACACACACACACACACACACACACACACACACACACACACACACACACACACACACACACACACACACACACACACACACACACACACACACACACACACACACACACACACACACACACACACACACACACACACACACACACACACACACACACACACACACACACACACACACACACACACACACACACACACACACACACACACACACACACACACACACACACACACACACACACACACACACACACACACACACACACACACACACACACACACACACACACACACACACACACACACACACACACACACACACACACACACACACACGCTGAAATATTCTTACAGGTTGAAATTGCGTTTCTAACCCCTTAGCCTATATTCTATTAGCCTATAACGTGCTGCGGAAAACAGCGTCAGATAGAAATGCACTGTGGAAACAATTTATGCGTTTTTTCCTGTGTTAATATCTCTCTTCATCTAAGATAAGAAACATCCGGTTATTTGAAACCCCACTTTGTAGCGAGCGATTAACATTGATATTATACCTGTTTTATTAATATTCAACCTTCCTGATGGCTTATTTGATAAATGATTAAATATACGCAAAGGTAAGTTCAAAAGCATATCTTCGATTAAGAACGTTTTTTCAACCATCAAGTTTGAAATAATAACTTGTTTATATAGAGTTTTTTTAAAGAAATATTTGAATTTTTGCATTAGAAAACATCTTGCTTAAAAAAGAAATTATAGGTAAGGTTTTATAAATCTATAGAAAAGTATGATAAGCTATTTGCTAGTTCTGTGTTATAACCACTCTTATATATACTAGTAATTTGGTTAATGGTAGTGAAATAGGATTATTATAGAATTGTTTAGAAACAAATTTAAGTTTTACTCATCAGAAGTTATGCACTTGAGAAAATTTGTCTTATTTTTGAAAATACGGAAAAAAAATATATACATTTACAAATTCTGACTACACTTGTACATCTGAAGTCCCTGGCAAAGCATGAAGAGGAGTGTCCTCTCGATCTTGATTGGATGAGACTGAAGCATTATATGAAAGTATCCATTCTCTCTTGAATTTTCTGTCAGGTTGCATAGAGGTTTTTTGTGCAGAGCTGACACTGGCTTGAGAGGCTCCTGGCTGGTCCATCGAACTTGTATTGGAGCTAGCATATCTGATTACTGATGGTCTTGCAGCTTGCATCGATGTGATATCATCCCATCTTGGTCTCTTTTCGGAGGGAGGGTATTTGCATGAATCCACCTCAATATCCTTAAAAAAGAAGAAAAAATTTAGTAACGAAATAATATGCCCTCTTTTACAGATAAATTGCCCTCTAAAGTTTATTCTGGTGTTTGTAGCGCTCTATGTCTCTTAGCACTTTAGAAATATTTAATAGGAAAAGCTTTTAAAGTAAAATTTGGAAAATTTTGAGTTTGGAGGGAAGGGGGGTTAAGTCCCCCTGAAAAAAACATATTTATGCATTTTTAGATATTTTATACTTGAAAGCCTTGAATTACGTAAAATGGCAGCTGAAACTGCTTTCCTTCTCTTAATCATCTCTTTTACATGCTCTTTCCATCCTCCATTTGCTGAAAGTGTTACTCCCAAATATTTAAAATTTTCACTCTCTTTTACATTTCCACCTTTATAATAAAATTCTACTTTTTGATCGTCATTATTCACGTGAATTCCTCTAAAAATCACAATCTCAGTCTTTTTAATATTCAACACTAGTTTCTTTCTATCTGAATATTCTTCTAATATACTCAATAAGATTTGGAGCTCCTCTGGTGACTTGCCTATTAACACCGCATCATCATCAGCAAAAAGCAACAGAGATAAAGTCAGGTTCCCTAGTGACACCGTAGGGGCCTCATACCTTTTTTAAAATGGTCAACAATATCATTTATATACAACGTGAACAACCTAAGCGAAATACTACTACTACCCTGTTTTACTCCTTTCCTAATTTCAAGCGGCGACGATAATTACTTCCCTAAAGCTTTAACTAGACCAAATGTCTTTCTATGCATAACAGCTAAAATCCTAACGAAAAGTCTTGATAAGCCTACCTTTAAAAGTTATAAGTACAAGAAAATCCTATCAATACTGTCGAAGGCCTTAGTAGTATTTTTTTAGCATTTTCAAAAGAGATATCTATTCTACCCCTCTTTTTTGAATATTTACTAAAATTGAAATACATGGACTGTTTAATATTTAAAAGAAGGAAACTTTTTAAAAGAGCTAACAGCACAGTGAAAAAAAAGTGTAAATAAGGAAATTCTTCCTTAACTTAATGGCGAGACAAAAAAAAATAGATTTCTTTTTATTATAATAATTAGAAAATTTTACTCACCAGAAGTTGCTTAGAATATTCCATATCTATGTAAATGATTGCAAAAATATTGATACTAGTAGATTGAATGAACTATTCAAACTGTTGAAAATTCTAATTTGAAACCTGAATATATACAAAAAATAATTGAATATATTGGCAGCTAAAAAAAGACGCACCGGTTTTTCTGGCATGGATTTACCCTAAAAAAAAAACATGTATATCATGAAATAGAAATCTAGTCTACGTAAATTATGTCAAAAAAAATCCCAAGTAGCACAAGATGGAACATAGTATAATGCCATGTGAGGGAGCTCTGAATCTCTTTGAAAAGGTGTAGAACTTCTATAGAATAACGTAGAAATTCCTAGGGGCGTTGCCAAAGTATAGTCCCTTACCCTACTAACGATATATTTTTTCGCTCATTTTGTGGGGATTTTTGCCACACGTTCGTTAGTTTTAATCTTGATGCCCGGATAAGCGTTAAAACTGCTACCTGCATTGAACATCTTTCAAACAGTTCTGTCAGTAAGAAGCGACCCGGCTCAATAGTAACCGAAACGCTAAAAACGGGATTTTGATACCAATAGATACATCAAAAGAATCAAATTTTAATATTGATTTCAAATGTATAAGTTTCATCAAGTTTAGTCCTACCCATCAAAAGTTACGCGCCTGAGAATATTTAGCTGATTTTCCAAAAAAGGGGGGAGACCCCCTAAAAGCTATAGAACCTAAATGAAAATCCCACCATCAGATTCAGTGTATCAGAGAACCCTACTATAGAGGTTTCAAGCTCCTATCTGCAAATGTAAAATTTTATTTTTTGCCAGAAGAAAGATCACGGATGCGTGTTTATTTGTTTTTTGTTTATTTGTTTGTTTTTTGTTTTCCAGGGGTGATCGTATTGACCCAGTGGTCCTAGAATATCTTGGGAGGGCTCATTCGAACTGAAATTAAAATTTCTAGTGCCCTTTTTAAGTGACAAAAAAATGAAGGGCAACTAGGCCCCCTCCCAAGGTCATTTTTCCCCAAAGTCACCCGATCACAGTCACCCCAAAGTCACCCGATGTCTTTTAGGATGACTTAATCCTCCAAAGTCCCTGGGGGGAGGGCTGAAAGTTATGAACTTTACCCAATGTTTACATATAGTATTGGTTATTGGGAAGTATTAAATAAAAAAAAACAAGTTTTTTTAACTGAAAGTAAGGAACGACGTTAAAACTTAAAACGAACAGAAATTATTCCGTATATGAAAGGGGCTGTCCCCTCCTCAACGCCTCGATCTCTACGCTAAAGTTTTTCATTGTTAAAAAAATAGAGTTGTAAGAAAGTCAAACTTTAGCGTAAAGAGCGAGGCGTTGAGGAGGGGACAGCTCCTTTCATATACGGAATAATTTCTGTTCGTTTTAAGTTTTAACGTCGTTCCTTACTTTCAGTTAAAAAAACTTGTTTTTTTTTATTTAATTTTTGAACGTTTTTGAATTAATGCAGGTTTTGATTTTGGCTCACCGTACATGAATAATTAAAACATAATTTGAATATTAATTTTACTTTTATTTGGTTAGATGGCTTTCTCAAAACATGTTTAATCATATTTACGAACGTTTTTATTAGTAATAAAAATACGTAACTTACGTAACGAACTTCTATATTCATATATTTTTAATATGTATATTAAAGGATTCGCCCCCTAGTCAATACCTTGCTCTTTAAGCTAAAGTCCGAAAGTTGTTCCAATTCTTAAAAAATGACCTCTTAATCACAAATGCCGTTAATTAGAATAAATAGCTCTTATGAAAGTACTAAATAATCTTTGGCTTAAAGAGCGAGGTATTGACTAGGGGGTGAACCCAATCATATACGTAATGTTTTCTGTCGTTTTAAGTTTTGATGTTGCTCCTTACTTTCAGTTGAAAAACTTTTTTCAACTGAAAAACTTTTTTTATATATATAATTTCTGATCTTTTTTTAAATAATGCTGGGAAATCCGGAGCCCCCTTCATAGCAATGTCCCTTCCCACATGAAAACTTCCTTCAAGGAAAGATCCTCCCACATAAACCCCGACCCCCCCCCCCCTCACTACCAGAAAAAATCCCCCTGAAAACGTCTGTATACTTCCCAATAACCAATACTATATGTTAACATTGGGTAAAGTTCATAACTTTCAGCCCTCCCCCCAGGGACTTCGGGGGATTAAGTCATCCTAAGAGACATAGTTATTATATTTTCGACCATTTTGAACAAAATGGCTATATAAAAATTTTGATTGGGTGACTTTGGAAAAAAATGAGCGTGGGAGGGGGCTAGTTACCCTCCATTTTTTGGTCAATTAATAAGGGCACTAGAACTTTTAAGTTCCGTTCGAATGAGCCTCCTACGATATTCTAGGACCACTGGGTCGATACGATCACCCCTGGGAAAAAAAAAACAAAAAAACAAACAAATAGACACGCATCCGTGATCTTTCTTCTGGCAAAAAATACAAAATTCCACATTTTTGTAGATAAGAGCTTGAAACCTCGGCAATAAGGTTCTCCGATACGCTGAATATGATGGTGTGATTTTCATTAAGATTCTATAGCTTTTAGGGGGTCTTTCCCCCTTTTTTCGAAAATCAGCCAAATTTTCCCAGGTGCGTAACTTTTGATAGGTAGGACTAAATTTGATGAAACTTATATATTTTAAATCAGCATTAAAATCTGATTCTTTTGATGTATCTATTGATATCAGAATTCCGTTTTCTATAGTTTCGGTTACCATTGAGCCGGGTCGCTCCTTACTTACAGTTCGTTACCACGAACTGTTTGATACAGACGTTTTCAAGGAGGATTTTTTTTTCTGGTAGGGGGGACGGATTGGGGGTTATGTGGAAGGATCTTTCCATGGAGGAAGTTTTCATGGGGGAAGGGACATTGCTATGAAGGGGGTGCCGGATTTCCCAGCATTATTTAAAAAAAACGATTAGAAAAAAACACAAAAAAACAAGCTTTTCAACTGAAAGTAAGGAGCAGTATCAAATTTTAAAACGAACAGAAACTATTAAGTATATGATTGGGTTAGCCCCCTAGTCAATACCTTGCTCTTTAAGCCAAAGATTTTTTAGTGCTTTCATAGGAGCTATTTATTCTAATTAACGGCCTTTGTGATTAAGGGGTCATTTTTAAAGAATTGGAAAAAATTTGAACTTTAGCGTAAAGAGCGAGGTGTTGACCAGGGGGTGAACCTCCTTATATACGTATTAAAATATATGGATATAGAAGTTCGTTGCGTAAGTTAATTCGCAAGTTAAGTATATTTATTTCTAATAAAAACGTTCGTAAATAAAAGTGAACAACTTTCGAGAAAGCCATTTAACCAAATAAAAGTAAAATAAAAATGCATTTTTTTTTCTAATTATTCTTGTACGGTGAGTCAAAATCAAAACCTACATTAATTAAAAAACATTAAAAAATTAAATAAAAAACAAGTTTTTTTAACTGAAGTTAAGGAGCAACATTAAAATTTAAAACGAACAGAAAGTATTCCGTATATGAAAGGGGCTGTTCCCTCCTCAACGCCTCGCTATTTACGCTAAAGTTAGACTATTTCTCACAACTCTATTTTTTAAAACAATAAAAAACTTTAGCGTAAAGAGCGATGCGTTGATGAAGTCTCTCATAGGTTTTTGTTGTCTGAAACCTACAATTTGGGGTGTATAGTTTGCTATTTCTAGCTTTTATGAGCTATACTTCATAGCCTTTTGTAGGTGTGCATTGTCTGAAACGTATGGTTTGGGATGCTATTTGGGCTTTTCAGCGCTATGTTTTTTAGTCTTTCATAGGTGTGTGTTGTCTGAAACCTACAATTTGGGGTGGGTAGTTTGCTATTTTTGGCTTTTCAGAGCTAGGTTTCTTAGTCTCTCATAGGTGTGTGTTGTCTGAAACCTACAATTTGAGGTGGGTAGTTTGCTATTGTTGGCTTTTATGAGCTAGGTAATAAACAATTTCTGTAAAATCTGAGCTAATGAGGGTTTTTGGCCGTAAACTCTAGTTTTTTGTAAGAAAATTATGGAAAATATAATTCTCTGGTTCAAATCTGAAACTTTAGTCTATTTTTGGATCCAAAAATAAAACCATTTCTATAAAATCTGAGCTAATAAGGGTTTTGACCGTAAACTCTAGTTTTTGTAAGAAAACTATGGAAAATACAATAATCTGGTTCAAATATGAAACTTAATTCTATTAACTATTTCTGTAAAATCTGAGCTAATAAGGGTTTTTGGCCATAAACTCTAGTTTTTATGTAAGAAAATTATTGAAAATGCAATTCGTTGGCTCATAGGTGAAAATTAAGTCCAGTTATGGATCGAAAAATAAACTATTTCTATAAAATCTGAGCTAATAAGGATTTTTGCCGTAAACTCTAGTTTTTTGTAAGAAAATTATGGAAAAATACAATTGTCTGGTTCCAATCTGAAACTTTAGTCAATTTTTGGATCGAAAAATAAACTATTTCTGTAAAATCTGAGCTAATAAGGGTTTTTGCCCTTAAACTCTAGTTTTTTGTAAGAAAATTATGGAAAATACAATTTTCTGGTTCAAATCTGAAACTTTAGTCTATTTTTGGATTGAAAAATAAAACTATTTTTATAAAATCTGAGCTAAAAAAGGGTTTTTGACCGTAAACTCTATTTTTTTTTTGTCAGAAAATTATGGAAAATACAATTCGTTGGCTCATAGGTGAAAATTAAGTCCAGTTATGGATCGAAAAATTAACTATTTCTATAAAATCTGAGCTAATAAGGATTTTTGGCCGTAAACTCTAGTTTTTTGTAAGAAAATTATGGAAAATACAATTGTCTGGTTCAAATCTGAAACTCTAGTCTATTTTTGGATCGAAAAATAAACTTTTTCTGTAAAATCTGAGCTAATAAGAGTTTTTGGCCGAAAACTCTAGTTTTTTGTAAGGAAATTATGGAAAATACAATTTTCTGGTTCAAATCTGAAACTATAGTCTATTTTTGGATCGAAAAATAAAACTATTTCTATAAAATCTGAGCTAAAAAAGGGTTTTTGACCGTAAACTCTATTTTTTTTTTGTAAGACAATTATGGAAAATACAATTCGTTGGCTCATAGGTGAAAATTAAGTCCAGTTATGGATCGAAAAATAAACTGTTTCTATAAAATCTGAGCTAATAAGGGTTTGTTGCAGTAAACTCTAGTTTTTTGTAAGAAAATTATGGAAAATACAATTCTTTGGTGCAAATCTGAAACTTTAGTCTATTTTTGGATCGAAAAATAAACTATTTCTGTAAAATCTAAGCTAATAAGGGTTTTTGACCGTAAACTATAGTTTTTTTTTGTAGGAAAATTATGGAAAATACAATTCGTTGGCTCATAGGTGAAAATTAAGTCCAGTTATGGATCGAAAAATAAACTTTTTCTGTAAAATCTAAGCTAATAAGGGTTTTTGGCCGTAAACTCTAGTTTTTTGTAAGAAAAATATGGAAAATACAATTTTCTGGTTCAAATCTGAAACTTTAGTCTATTTTTGGATCAAAAAATAAAACTATTTCTATAAAATCTGAGCTAATAAGGATTTTTTGCCGTAAACTCTAGTTTTTTGTAAGAAAATTATGGAAAAATACAATTGTCTGGTTCAAATCTGAAACTTTAGTCTATTTTTGGATCGAAAAATAAACTATTTCTGTAAAATCTGAGCTAATAAGGGTTTTTGGCCGTAAACTCTAGTTTTTTTGTAAGAAAATTATGGAAAATACAATTGTCTGGTTCAAATCTGAAACTTTAGTCTATTTTTGGATCGAAAAATTAAACAGTTTCTATAAAATCTGAGCTAAAAAAGGGTTTTTGACCGTAAACTCTAGTTTTTTTTTTTGTAAGAAAATTCTGGAAAATACAATTCGTTGGCTCATAGGTGAAAATTGAGTCCAGTTATGGATCAAAAAATAAACTATTTCTATAAAATCTGAGCTAATAAGGATTTTTGGCCGTAAACTCTAGTTTTTTGTAAGAAAATTATGGAAAATACAATTGTCTGGTTCAAATTTGAAACTTTAGTCTATTTTTGGATCGAAAAATAAACTTTTTCTGTAAAATCTGAGCTAATAAGGGTTTTTGGCCGTAAACTCTAGTTTTTTGTAAGGAAATTATGGAAAATACAATTTTCTGGTTCAAATCTGAAACTATAGTCTATTTTTTGATCGAAAAATAAAACTATTTCTATAAAATCTGAGCTAAAAAAGGGTTTTTGACCGTAAACTCTATTTTTGTTTGTAAGACAATTATGGAAAATACAATTCGTTGGCTCATAGGTGAAAATTAAGTCCAGTTATGGATCGAAAAATAAACTATTTCAATAAAATCTGAGCTACTAAGGGTCTGTTGCAGTAAACTCTAGTTTTTTGTAAGAAAATTATGGAAAAAACAATTCTCTGATCTAAATCTGAAACTTTAGTCTATTTTTGGATCGAAAAATAAACTATTTCTGTAAAATCTAAGCTAATACGGGTTTTTGACCGTAAACTATAGTTTTTTTTGTAAGAAAATTATGGAAAATACAATTCGTTGGCTCATAGGTGAAAATTAAGTCCAGTTATGGATCGAAAAATAAACTATTTCTGTAAAATCTAAGCTAATAAGGGTTTTTGGCCGTAAACTCTAGTTTTTTGTAAGAAAAATATGGAAAATACAATTTTCTGGTTCAAATCTGAAACTTTAGTCTATTTTTGGATCGAAAAATAAAACTATTTCTATAAAATCTGAGCTAATAAGGATTTTTTGCCGTAAACTCTAGTTTTTTGTAAGAAAATTATGGAAAAATACAATTGTCTGGTTCAAATCTGAAACTTTAGTCTTTTTTTGGATCGAAAAATAAACTTTTTCTGTAGAATCTGAGCTAATAAGGGTTTTTGGCCGTAAACTCTAGTTTTTTGTAAGAAAATTATGTAAAATACAATTTTCGGGTTCAAATTTGAAACTTTAGTCTATTTTTGGATCGAAAAATAAAACTATTTCTATAAAATCTGAGCTAAAAAGGGTTTTTGACCGTAAACTCTAGTTTCTTTTTGTAAGAAAATTATGGAAAATACAATTTTCTGGTTCAAATCTGAAACTTTAGTATATTTTTGGATCGAAAAATAAAACTATTTCTATAAAATCTGAGCTAAAAAAGGGTTTTTGACCGTAAACTCTAGTTTTTTTTTAAAGAAAATTATGGAAAATACAATTTTCTGGTTCAAATCTGAAACTTTAGTCTATTTTTGGATTGAAAAATAAAACTATTTCTATAAAATCTGAGCTAAAACAGGGTTTTTGACCGTAAACTCTATTTTTTTGTAAGAAAATTATGAAAATACAATTCGTTGGCTCATAGGTGAAAATTAAGTCCAGTTATGGATCGAAAAATAAACAATTTCTATAAAATCTGAGCTAATAAGGATTTTTTGCCGTAAACTCTAGTTTTTTGTAAGAAAATTATGGAAAATACAATTGTCTGGTTCAAATTTGAAACATTAGTCTATTTTTGGATCGAAAAATAAACTTTTTCTGTAAATTCTGAGCTAATATGGGTTTTTGGTCGTAAACTCTAGTTTTTTGGAAGAAAATTATGGAAAATACAATTTTCTGGTTCAAATCTGAAACTTTAGTCTATTTTTGGATCGAAAAATAAAACTATTTCTATAAAATCTGAGCTAAAAAAGGATTTTTGACCGTAAACTCTATTTGTTTTTGTAAGAAAATTACAAAATATACAATTCGTTGGCTCATAGGTGAAAATTAAGTCCAGTTATGGATCGAAAAATAAACTATTTCTATAAAATCTGAGCTAATAAGGGTTTGTTGCAGTAAACTCTAGTTTTTTGTAAGAAAACTATGGAAAAAACAATTCTCTGAATCAAATCTGAAACTTTAGTCTATTTTTGGATCGAAAAATAAACTATTTCTGTAAAATCTAAGCTAATAAGGGTTTTTGACCGTTAACTATGGTTTTTTTGTAAGAAAATTATGGAAAATACAATTCGTTGGCTCATAGGTGAAAATTAAGTCCAGTTATGGATCGAAAAATAAACTTTTTCTGTAAAATCTGAGCTAATAAGGGTTTTTGGCTGTAAATTCTAGTTTTTTGTAAGAAAATGATGGAAAATACAATTTTCTGGTTCAAATCTGAAACTTTAGTCTATTTTTGGATCGAAAAATAAAACTATTTGTATAAAATCTGAGCTAAAAAAGGGTTTTTGACCGTAAACTCTAGTTTTTTTTTGTAAGAAAATTATGGAAAATACAATTTTCTGGTTCAAATCTGAAACTTTAGTATATTTTTGGATCGAAAAATAAAACTTTTTCTATAAAATCTGAGCTAAAAAAGGGTTTTTGACCGTAAACTCTAGTTTTTTTTGTAAGAAAATTATGTAAAATACAATTTTCTGGTTCAAATCTGAAACTTAAGTCTATTTTTGGATCGAAAAATTAACTTTTTCTGTATATTTTTTGTTGTAAGAAAATTATGGAAAATACAATTCGTTGGCTCATATGTGAAAATTAAGTCCAGTTATGGATCGAAAAATAAACTATTTCTATAAAATCTGAGCTAATAAGGATTTTTTGCCGTAAACTCTAGTTTTTTATAAGAAAATTATGGAAAATACAATTGTCTGGTTCAAATCTGAAACTTTAGTCTATTTTTGGATCGAAAAATTAACTTTTTCTGTAAAATCTGAGCTAATAAGGGTTTTTGGCCGTAAACTCTAGTTTTTTGTAATAAAATTATGGAAAATTCAATTTTCTGGTTCAAATCTTAAACTTTAGTCTATTTTTGGATCGAAAAATAAAACTATTTTTATAAAATCTGAGCTAAAAAAGGGTTTTTGACCGTAAACTCTATTTTTTCTTGTAAGAAAATTATGGAAAATACAATTCGTTGGCTCATAAGTGAAAATTAAGTCCAGTTATGGATCGAAAAATAAACTATTTCTATAAAATCTGAGCTAATAAGGGTTTGTTGCAGTAAACTCTAGTTTTTTGTAAGAAAATTATGGCAAATACAATTCTCTGATGCAAATCTGAAACTTCAGTCTATTTTTGGATCGAAAAATAAACTATTTCTGTAAAATCTAAGCTAATAAGGGTTTTTGACCGTAAACTATAGTTTTTTTGCAAGAAAATTACGGAAAATACAATTCGTTGGCTCATAGGTGAGACTAAAGTCCAGTTATGGATCGAAAAATAAACTATTTCTGTAAAATCTGAGCTAATAAGGGTTTTTGACCGTAAACTCTAGTTTTTTGTAAGAAAATTATGGAAAATACAATTCTCTAGTTCAAATCTGAAACCTAATTCTATTTTTGGTGTGAAAAATAAACTCTTTCTGTAAAATCTGAGCTAATAAGGGGTTTTGACCGTAAACTCTAGTTTTTTGTAAGAAAATTATAGAAAATACAATTGTCTGGTTCAAATCTGAAACTCTAGTCTATTTTTAGATGGAAAAATAAACTTTTTCTGTAAATTCTGAGCTAATAAGGGTTTTTGGTCGTAAACTCTAGTTTTTTGTAAGAAAATTATGGAAAATACAATTTTCTGGTTCAAATCTGAAACTTTAGTCTATTTTTGGATCGAAAAATAAAACTATTTCTATAAAATCTGAGCTAAAAATGGGTTTTTAACCGTAAACTCTATTTTTTTTTTGTAAGAAAATTATGGAAAATACAATTCGTTGGCTCATAGGTGAAAATTAAGTCCAGTTATGGATCGAAAAATTTCTATAAAATCTGAGCTAATAAGTATTTGTTGCAGTAAACTCTAGGTTTTTGTAAGAAAATTATGGAAAAAACAATTCTCTGATGCAAATCTGAAACTTCAGTCTGTTTTTGGATCGAAAAATAAACTATTTCTGTAAAATCTAAGCTAATAAGGGTTTTTGACCGCAAACTATAGTTTTTTTTTGCAGGAAAATTATGGAAAATACATTTCGTTGGCTCATAGGTGAAAATTAAGTCCAGTTATGGATCGAAAAATAAACTATTTCTGTAAAATCTGAGCTAATAAGGGTTTTTGGCTGTAAATTCTAGTTTTTTGTAAGAAAATTATGGAAAATACAATTTTCTGGTTCATATCTGAAACTTAAGTCTATTTTTGGATCGAAAAATAAAACTATTTCTATAAAATCTGAGCTAAAAAAGGGTTTTTGACCGTAAACTCTAGTTTTTTTTTGTAAGAAAATTATCGAAAATACAATTCTCTGGTTCAAATCTGAAATTTTAGTATATTTTTGGATCGAAAAATAAAACTTTTTCTATAAAATCTGAGCTACAAAAGGGTTTTTGACCGTAAACTCTAGTTTTTTTTGTAAGAAAATTATGTAAAATACAATTTTCTGGTTCAAGTCTGAAACTTTAGTCTATTTTTGGATCGAAAAATTAACTTTTTCTGTATATTTTTTGTTGTAAGAAAATTATGGAAAATACAATTCGTTGGCTCATAGGTGAAAATTAAGTCCAGTAATGGATCGAAAAATAAACTATTTCTATAAAATCTGAGCTAATAAGGATTTTTTGCCGTAAACTCTAGTTTTTTGTAAGAAAATTATGGAAAATACAATTGTCTGGTTCAAATCTGAAACTTTAGTCTATTTTTGGATCGAAAAATTAACTTTTTCTGTAAAATCTGAGCTAATAAGGGTTTTTGGCCGTAAAATCTAGTTTTTTGTAAGAAAATTATGGAAAATTCAATTTTCTGGTTCAAATCTGAAACTTTAGTCTGTTTTTGGATCGAAAAATAAAACTATTTCTATAAAATCTGAGATAAAAAAGGTTTTTTTACCTTAAACCCCAGTTTTTTTTGTAAGAAAGTTATGGAAAATACAATTCGTTGGCTCATAAGTGAAAATTAATTCCAGTTATGGATCGAAAAATAAACTATTTCTGTAAAATCTGAGCTAATAAGGGTTTGTTGCAGTAAAGTCTTGTTTTTTGTAAGAAAATTATGGAAAAAACAATTCTCTGATGCAAATCTGAAACTTCAGTCTGTTTTTGGATCGAAAAATAAACTATTTCTGTAAAATCTAAGCTAATAAGGGTTTTTGACCGTAAACTATAGTTTTTTTGCAAGAAAATTATGGAAAATACAATTCGTTGGCTCATAGGTGAAAATTAAGTCCAGTTATGGATCGAAAAATAAACTATTTCTGTAAAATCTGAGCTAATAAGGGTTTTTGCCCGTAAACTCTAGTTTTTTGTGAGAAAATTATGGAAAATACAATTCTCTAGTTCAAATCTGAAACCTAATTCTATTTTTGGTGTGAAAAATAAACTCTTTCTGTGAAATCTGAGCTAATAAGGGGTTTTGACCGTAAACTCTAGTTTTTTGTAAGAAAATTATGGAAAATACAATTGTCTGGTTTAAATCTGAAACTCTAGTCTATTTTTGGATTGAAAAATAAAACTTTCTATAAAATCTGAGCTAAAAATGTTTTTTTGACCGTAAACTCTAGTTTTTTGTAAGAAAATTATGGAAAATACAAATCACTGGTTCAAATCTGAAACTTAAGTCTATTTTTGGGTCAAAAATAAAACTATTTCCGTAAAATCTGAGCTACAAAGGGTTTTTGACCGTAAACTCTAGTTTTTTGTAAGAAAATTATGGAAAATACAATTGTCTGGTTCAAATTTGAAACATTAGTCTATTTTTGGATCGAAAAATAAACTTTTTCTGTAAATTCTGAGCTAATATGGGTTTTTGGTCGTAAACTCTAGTTTTTTGGAAGAAAATTATGGAAAATACAATTCTCTGGTTCAAATCTGAAACTTTAGTCTATTTTTGGATCGAAAAATAAAACTATTTCTATAAAATCTGAGCTAAAAAAGGATTTTTGACCGTAAACTCTATTTTTTTTTGTAAGAAAATTATGAAAAATACAATTCGTTGGCTCATAGGTGAAAATTAAGTCCAGTTATGGATCGAAAAATAAACTATTTCTATAAAATCTGAGCTAATAAGGGTTTGTTGCAGTAAACTCTAGTTTTTTGTAAGAAAACTATGGAAAAAACAATTCTCTGAATCAAATCTGAAACTTTAGTCTATTTTTGGATCGAAAAATAAACTATTTCTGTAAAATCTAAGCTAATAAGGGTTTTTGACCGTTAACTATGGTTTTTTTGTAAGAAAATTATGGAAAATACAATTCGTTGGCTCATAGGTGAAAATTAAGTCCAGTTATGGATCGAAAAATAAACTTTTTCTGTAAAATCTGAGCTAATAAGGGTTTTTGGCTGTAAATTCTAGTTTTTTGTAAGAAAATGATGGAAAATACAATTTTCTGGTTCAAATCTGAAACTTTAGTCTATTTTTGGATCGAAAAATAAAACTATTTGTATAAAATCTGAGCTAAAAAAGGGTTTTTGACCGTAAACTCTAGTTTTTTTTTTGTAAGAAAATTATGGAAAATACAATTTTCTGGTTCAAATCTGAAACTTTAGTATATTTTTGGATCGAAAAATAAAACTTTTTCTATAAAATCTGAGCTAAAAAAGGGTTTTTGACAGAAAACTCTAGTTTTTTTTGTAAGAAAATTATGTAAAATACAATTTTCTGGTTCAAATCTGAAACTTAAGTCTATTTTTGGATCAAAAAATTAACTTTTTCTGTATATTTTTTGTTGTAAGAAAATTATGGAAAATACAATTCGTTGGCTCATATGTGAAAATTAAGTCCAGTTATGGATCGAAAAATAAACTATTTCTATAAAATCTGAGCTAATAAGGATTTTTTGCCGTAAACTCTAGTTTTTTATAAGAAAATTATGGAAAATACAATTGTCTGGTTCAAATCTGAAACTTTAGTCTATTTTTGGATCGAAAAATTAACTTTTTCTGTAAAATCTGAGCTAATAAGGGTTTTTGGCCGTAAACTCTAGTTTTTTGTAATAAAATTATGGAAAATACAATTTTCTGGTTCAAATCTTAAACTTTAGTCTATTTTTGGATCGAAAAATAAAACTATTTTTATAAAATCTGAGCTAAAAAAGGGTTTTTGACCGTAAACTCTATTTTTTCTTGTAAGAAAATTATGGAAAATACAATTCGTTGGCTCATAAGTGAAAATTAAGTCCAGTTATGGATCGAAAAATAAACTATTTCTATAAAATCTGAGCTAATAAGGGTTTGTTGCAGTAAACTCTAATTTTTTGTAAGAAAATTATGGAAAATACAATTCTCTGATGCAAATCTGAAACTTCAGTCTGTTTTTGGATCGAAAAATAAACTATTTCTGTAAAATCTAAGCTAATAAGGGTTTTTGACCGTAAACTATAGTTTTTTTTTGTAAGAAAATTATGGAAAAGAAAAATAAACTATTTCTATCAAATCTGAGCTAATAAGGATTTTTTGCCGTAAACTCTAGTTTTTTGTAAGAAAATTATGGAAAATACAATTGTCTGGTTCAAATCTGAAACTTTAGTCTATTTTTGGATCGAAAAATTAACTTTTTCTGTAAAATCTGAGCTAATAAGGGTTTTTGGCCGTAAAATCTAGTTTTTTGTAAGAAAATTATGGAAAATACAATTGTCTGGTCCAAATCTGAAACTTTAGTCTATTTTTGGATCGAAAAATAAACTATTTCTGTAAAATCTGAGCTAAAAAAGGGTTTTTGACCGTAAACTCTATTTTTTTTTGTAAGAAAATTATGGGAAATACAATTCGTTGGCTTATAAGTGAAAATTAAGTCCAGTTATTGATCGAAAAATAAACTATTTCTATAAAATCTGAGCTAATAAGGGTTTGTTGCAGTAAACTCTAGTTTTTTGTAAGAAAATTATGGAAAATACAATTCTCTGATGCAAATCTGAAACTTCAGTCTGTTTTTGGATCGAAAAATAAACTATTTCTGTAAAATCTAAGCTAATAAGGGTTTTTGACCGTAAACTATAGTTGTTGTTTTTTTGTAAGAAAATTATGGAAAATACAATTCGTTGGCTCATAGGTGAAAATTAAGTCCAGTTATGGATCGAAAAATAAACTATTTCTGTAAAATCTGAGCTAATAAGGGTTTTTGACCTTAAACTCTAGTTTTTTGTGAGAAAATTATGGAAAATACAATTCTCTGATTCAAATCTGAAACTTAATTCTATTTTTGGTGTGAAAAATAAACTCTTTCTGTGAAATCTGAGCTAATAAGGGTTTTTGACCGTAAACTCTAGTTTTTTGTAAGAAAATTATGGAAAATACAATTGTCTGGTTTAAATCTGAAACTCTAGTCTATTTTTGGATTGAAAAATAAAACTTTCTATAAAATCTGAGCTAAAAAGGTTTTTTTGACCGTAAACTCTAGTTTTTGTAAGAAAATTATGGAAAATACAAATCACTGGTTCAAATCTGAAACTTAAGTCTATTTTTGGGTCAAAAATAAAACTATTTCCGTAAAATCTGAGCTACAAAGGGTTTTTGACCGTAAACTCTAGTTTTTTGTAAGAAAATTATGGAAAATACAATTGTCTGGTTCAAATTTGAAACATTAGTCTATTTTTGGATCGAAAAATAAACTTTTTCTGTAAATTCTGAGCTAATATGGGTTTTTGGTCGTAAACTCTAGTTTTTTGGAAGAAAATTATGGAAAATACAATTCTCTGGTTCAAATCTGAAACTTTAGTCTATTTTTGGATCGAAAAATAAAACTATTTCTATAAAATCTGAGCTAAAAAAGGATTTTTGACCGTAAACTCTATTTTTTTTTGTAAGAAAATTATGAAAAATACAATTCGTTGGCTCATAGGTGAAAATTAAGTCCAGTTATGGATCGAAAAATAAACTATTTCTATAAAATCTGAGCTAATAAGGGTTTGTTGCAGTAAACTCTAGTTTTTTGTAAGAAAACTATGGAAAAAACAATTCTCTGAATCAAATCTGAAACTTTAGTCTATTTTTGGATCGAAAAATAAACTATTTCTGTAAAATCTAAGCTAATAAGGGTTTTTGACCGTTAACTATGGTTTTTTTGTAAGAAAATTATGGAAAATACAATTCGTTGGCTCATAGGTGAAAATTAAGTCCAGTTATGGATCGAAAAATAAACTTTTTCTGTAAAATCTGAGCTAATAAGGGTTTTTGGCTGTAAATTCTAGTTTTTTGTAAGAAAATGATGGAAAATACAATTTTCTGGTTCAAATCTGAAACTTAAGTCTATTTTTGGATCAAAAAATTAACTTTTTCTGTATATTTTTTGTTGTAAGAAAATTATGGAAAATACAATTCGTTGGCTCATATGTGAAAATTAAGTCCAGTTATGGATCGAAAAATAAACTATTTCTATAAAATCTGAGCTAATAAGGATTTTTTGCCGTAAACTCTAGTTTTTTATGAGAAAATTATGGAAAATACAATTGTCTGGTTCAAATCTGAAACTTTAGTCTATTTTTGGATCGAAAAATTAACTATTTTCTGTAAAATCTGAGCTAATAAGGGTTTTTGGCCGTAAACTCTATTTTTGTATTAAAATTATGGAAAATACAATTTTCTGGTTCAAATCTTAAACTTTAGTCTATTTTTGGATCGAAAAATAAAACTATTTTTATAAAATCTGAGCTAAAAAAGGGTTTTTGACCGTAAACTCTATTTTTTCTTGTAAGAAAATTATGGAAAATACAATTCGTTGGCTCATAAGTGAAAATTAAGTCCAGTTATGGATCGAAAAATAAACTATTTCTATATAATCTGAGCTAATAAGGGTTTGTTGCAGTAAACTCTAGTTTTTTGTAAGAAAATTATGGAAAAAACAATTCTCTGATGCAAATCTAAAACTTTAGTCTATTTTTGGATCGAAAAATAAACTATTTCTGTAAGATCTAAGCTAATAAGGGTTATTGACCGTAAACTATAGTTTTTTTTTGTAAGAAAATAATGGAAAATACAATTCGTTGGCTCATAGGTGAAAATTAAGTCCAGTTATGGATCGAAAAATAAACTATTTCTGTAAAATCTGAGCTAATAAGGGTTTTTGCCCGTAAACTCTAGTTTTTTGTGAGAAAATTATGGAAAATACAATTCTCTGGTTCAAATCTGAAACTTAATTCTATTTTTGGTGTGAAAAATAAACTCTTTCTGTGAAATCTGAGCTAATAAGGGGTTTTGACCGTAAACTCTAGTTTTTAGTAAGAAAATTATGGAAAATACAATTGTCTGGTTCAAATCTGAAACTCTAGTCTATTTTTGGATGGAAAAATAAAACTATTTCTATAAAATCTGAGCTAAAAATGTTTTTTTGACCGTAAACTCTAGTTTTTTGTAAAAAAATTATGGAAAATACAAATCACTGGTTCAAATCTGAAACTTAAGTCTATTTTTGGGTCAAAAATAAAACTATTTCCGTAAAATCTGAGCTACAAAGGGTTTTTGACCGTAAACTCTAGTTTTTTGTAAGAAAATTATGGAAAATATAATTCTCTGGTTCAAATCTGAAACTTAAGTCTATTTTTGGATCGAAAAATAAAACTATCTTTATAAAATCTGAGTTAAAAGGGTTTTCGACCGTAAACTCTAGTTTTTGTAAGAAAATTATGGAAAATACAATTCATTGGCTCATAGGTGAAAATTAAGTCCAGTTATGGATCGAAAAATAAAGTATTTCTGTAAAATTTGAGCTAATAAGGGTTTTTGGCCGTAAAGTCTAGTTTTATATAAGAAAATTATGGAAAATACAATTCCCTGGTTCAAATGTGAAACTTAAGTTTATTTTTGGATCGAAAAATAAAACTATTTCCGTAAAATCTGAGCTAATAAGGGTTTTTGACAGTAAACTCTAGTTTCTTGTAAGAAAATTATGGAAAATACAATTCTCTAGTTCAAATGTGAAACTTAAGTCCAGTTTTGGATACTCATAATGGTGAGGACTGATGATTCTAATTCAATTTTCTTTCCATAAAAACAGAATTTTTTTTTAAACTTTGAAAGTATTCAACTTTATTTATTTTTTATCTTTTTTTTGTACGTATCTTAAAATGACAAAATATGCCTACGGCTCTAACAATTGTACTCTATGATTGGTCAGAGATACGATGTGGCTTTCCCATTGGTATTCTATGTCCGGTTATTGACACTACCTAGTCTATTGCATGTATTAAATCAGTATTTTTTACGCAGTGGAACTATAAACACATAAGTCACATCTTTAAAGAAAAAAGTGAAGATGGAGCGTTTTAATAAAGTGTGTTCACATAGCAAGGTTATTGTAGTATTGAATAACGACAAGAAGAAGTATTTAAACTATGAAACAATTACAAGTGGTAGCACTATTGGAAATGTATGCATGCATTGTCATGACAGTAAGGAATTAAATTTCTTTGGAATAGCAAAAAAAATTCAACTCTTATGTTGGTGGTTATGTGAGATTGAGATCTCCAGAGATGATTATACTCAAAGAGAATGCCAACATAAAAATAATCGTTGATGATAGAGGACAACTCCTTGCTACTGTTGCAGGTAACACATTACCTACTGATACATCCAATCGTCAGCTTTCGGGTATTAGTATTCCACGGAAGGTCAATATAAGAAAGGCCTACTCTTCTACTAATATCGTAAACCATATCTTGTCTACGTGCCGAAACTGTTACCTGTGTAAAAATAATGTGATAATAGACAGTGAAATTGCCAGAAAAATAAAAAAGGGACATTGTCAGAAAATATCACTGTGGAATATAAAGATGAATCGATGAAAAACAAAGCACGAGCAAACGTTACTGTCATTGACCAAACAGTCAATGAACCAAATAATACCAAAGACGAAAAGCATATTGAGCCTGTTGATGAGACACCAGTAAAAATTCTGTATGATTCTAAATGGAATAGTGATTATTCTACTGATTACGAACTAAGAGAAGACAATACCTACAATATCAAGAGAGAACATGGTGAACTATTTTATGGAACAGATGCAAAATGTCCAAAGTTAATCATTGATATTAATAATGTATCATAATATATTTTTGTATTAATATTTTACATAACATTATCTCATTAAAAATATATTATGCATTACCTTGTTATGTGTTCATTATTTTTAGAGTAAGCTAGCTTATCGAACATTTAGAATGTCTATTAATTTCATTCCATGTCTATTTATTTCATGTCTATTTATTTCATTTTTTAAGGTTAATTTAGACGAGGTTACGTGCACGCACGTAACCTCGTCTAAATTAACCTTAAAAAATGAAATAAAGCTATGTCGACTTTGCATATTTTATTCAACATATGCGACAAAGGATGCTGAAAAAGCATTTATTCACTCCGATATTTAGATTTTGCTATTTATAATTGTTGTAACTGATAAAAGATGTTGATAAAAATAAATTATTCACTCTGACACTTAGATTCTGTCAATTTTATTCGATGTATCTGACAAAAGATGTTGATAAATAAAATGTATTCACTCTAACACTTAGATTTTGTCAATTTCATCCCAATGTATCCGAGAAATGAATGTTGATACAGAATTTAATCAATCTGATACTTGGATTTTGTGAAATTGCTGTATTGACTGTCTAGGAAGCGACTTCAATCGATAAAGAATGTTAATAAAGATTTTGTTCAATTTTTTTTTTATAATTTCCTGAATTAAATTTCTGTATTGTGCATCCAAGAGGTGAATTCAAAAAAGAGTTTGTTACTTACTTACCTACTTAATTACTTACTTACCTACTTACTTAAAATTTTTTACTAATGACATAATAACATATCCAACAACGGATGTTGATAAAGAATTTATTCATTCTGATAGCTAGATTTTGTCAATGTTATCCCATGTGTCTGACAATAGATGTATGTAAATTCCTTTTGTTACATCTCCGATGTTTTAATAGTCATTCTAAACGTTTGATATGCTAGCTTACTCTAAAAATAATGAACGCATAACAAGGTAATGCATAGTATATTTTTAATGAGATAATGTTATGTAGAATATTAATACAAAAATATATTATGATACATTAATAATATCAATGATTAACTTTGAACATTTTGAATCTGTTTCGTAAAATAGTTCACCATGTTCTCTCTTGATATTTTAGTTATTGTCTTCTCTTAGTTCGTAATCATTAGAATAATAACTATTCCATTTAGAGTCAATACGCAATTTTTATTGGTGTCTCATCAACAGGCTCAATTTGCTTTTCGTCTTTGGTATTATTTGGTTCATTGACTGTTTGATCAATGACAGTAACGTTTGCTGGTGCTTTGTTTTTCATCGATTCATCTTTATATTCCATACTGATATTTTCTGACAATGCCCTTTTTATTTTTCTGGCAACTTCACTGTCTATTATCACTTATTTTTACACAGGTAACAGTTTCGGCACGTAGACAAGATATGGTTTACGATATTAGCAGAAGAGTAGGCCTTTCTTTTATTGACCTTTCGTTGAATGCTAATACCCGAAAGCTAACGATTGGATGTATCAGTAGGTAATGTGTTACCTGCAACAGTAGCAAGGAGTTGTCCCCTATCATCAACGATTATTTTTATGTTGGCATTCTGTTTGAGTGCAATCATCTCTGAAGATCTCAATCTCGCATAACCACCAACATAAGAGTTGAATTTTTTCGCTATTCCAAAGAAATTTAATTCCTTACTGTCATGACAATGCAAGCATACATTTCCAATAGTGCTACCACTTGTACTTGTTTCATAGTTTAAATACTTCTCCTTGTCGGCATTCAATGCTACAATAACCTTGTTATATGAACACACTTTATTAAAATGCTCCATCTTCACTTTTTTTTAAAGAAATGACTTATGTGTTTATCGTTCCACTGCGAAGAAACACTGATTTAATACATGCAATAGACTAGGTAGTGTCAATAACCGGATATAGAATACCAATGGGAAAGCCAGATCGTATCTCTGACCAATCATAGAGTACAATTGTTAGAGCCGTAGGCATATTTTGTCATTTTAAGATACGTACAAAAAAAACATAAAAAATAAATAAAGTTGAATAATTTCGATGTTTAAAAAAAAGTCTGTTTTTATGGAAAAAATATTGAATTAGAATCATCAGTCCTCATCATTATGAGTATCCAAAACTGGACTTAAGTTTCACATTTGAACTAAAGAATTGCATTTGCCATAAATTTCTTACAAGAAACTAGAGTTTACGGTCAAAAACCCTTATTAGCTCAGATTTTACGGAAATAGTTTTATTTTTCGATCCAAGAACAGACTTAAATCTCACATTTGAACCAGGGAATTGTATTTTCCATAATTTTCTTATAAGAAACTAGAGTTTACGGCCAAAAACCCTTATTAGCTCAGATTTTACAGAAATACTTTATTTTTCGATCCATAACTGGACTTAATTTTCACCTATGAGCCAATGAATTGTATTTTCCATAATTTTCTTACAAAAAACTAGAGCTTACGGTTGAAAACCCTTTTAACTCAGATTTTTTAGAACTAGTTTTATTTTTCGATCCAAAAATAGACTTAAGTTTCAGATTTGAACCAGAGAATTGTATTTTCCATAATTTTCCTACAAAAAACTAGAGTTTACGGTCAAAAACCCTTTTTAGCTCAGATTTTACGGAAATAGTTTTATTTTTCGACCCAAAAATAGACTTAAGTTTCAGATTTGAACCAGAGATTTGTATTTTCCATAATTTTCTTACAAAAAACTAGAGTTTACGGTCAAAAACCCTTATTAGCTCAGATTCTATAGAAATAGTTTCAATTTTCGATCCAAATATAGACTAGAGTTTCAAATTTGAACCAGACAATTGTATTTTCCATAATTTTCTTAAAAAAAACTACAGTTTACGGTCAAAAACCCTTATTAGCTCAGATTTTACAGAAATAGTTTATTTTTCGAACCAGAAATAGAATTAAGTTTCAGATTTGAACCAGAGAATTGTATTTTCCATAATTTTCTCACAAAAAACTAAAGTATACGGGCAAAAACCCTTATTAGCTCAGATTTTACAGAAATAGTTTATTTTTCGATCCATAACTGGACTTAATTTTCACCTATGAGCCAACGAATTGTATTTTCCATAATTTTCTTACAAAAAAAACAAACTATAGTTTGCGGTCAAAAACCCTTATTAGCTTAGATTTTACAGAAATAGTTTATTTTTCGATCCAAAAATAGACTAAAGTTTCAGATTTGCATCAGAGAATTGTATTTGCCATAATTTTCTTACAAAAAACTAGAGTTTACTGCAACAAACCCTTATTAGCTCAGATTTTATAGAAATAGTTTATTTTTCGATCCATAACTGGACTTAATTTTCACCTATGAGCCAACGAATTGTATTATCCATAATTTTCTTGCAAAAAAAACTAGAGTTTACGGTCAAAAACCCTTTTTTAGCTCAGATTTTATAGAAATAGTTTTATTTTTTGATCCAAAAATAGACTAAAGTTTCAGATTTGAACCACAAAATTGTATTTTCCATAATTTTCTTACAAAAAACTAGAGTTTACGGGCAAAAACCCTTATTAGCTTAGATTTTACAGAAATAGTTCGTTTTTCGATCCAAAAATAGACTAAAGTTTCAGATTTGAACCAGACAATTGTATTTTCCATAATTTTCTTACAAAAAACTAGAGTTTACGGCAAAAATCCATATTAGCTCAGATTTTATAGAAATAGTTTATTTTTCGATCCATAATTGGACTTAATTTTCACCTATGAGCCAACGAATTGCATTTTCCATAATTTTCTTACATAAAAACTAGAGTTAATGGCCAAAAACCGTTATTAGCTCAGATTTTACAGAAATAGTTAATAGAATCAAGTTTCTGATTTGAACCAGAGAATTGTATTTTCCATAATTTTCTTACAAAAACTAGAGTTTACGGTCAAAACCCTTATTAGCTCAGATCTTATAGGAATAGTTTTATTTTTCGATCCAAAAATAGACTAAAGTTTCAGATTTGAACCGGAGAATTGTATTTTCCATAATTTTCTTACAAAAAACTAGAGTTTACGGCCAAAAACCTGTAATTTCCTGTATTTCTGTAATAAACCTGTATTTCTGTAAGATTTTACAGAAATAGTTTATTACCTAGCTCATAAGAGCCAGAAATAGCAAACTACCCACCTCAGATTGTAGGTTTCAGCCAACACACACCTATGAGAGACTAAGAAACCTAGCTCTGAAAAGCCAGAAATAGCAAACTACCCACCCCAAATTGTAGGTTTCAGACAACACACACCTATGAGGGACTAAGAAACCTAGCTCTGAAAAGCCCATATAAAACCCTAAACTAAATGTTTAAGACAACAAATACCCACACTATGCATTGAAACCTCGCTCATAAAAGCCGAACGTAGCAAAATACCCACCCCAAATTGTAGCATTCAGACTACACAAAGCACTCATAGACTAAGAAACCTATCTCAGAAAAGCCCCAATAGCATCCCAAACTATAAGTTTCAGACACCACACACATACAAAAAGCTATGAAACCTAGCTCATAAAAGCTAGAAATAGCAAACTACCCACCCCAAACAGTAGGTATCAGACAACACACACCTATGAGAGACTAAGAAACCTAGCTCCACACCACCCACAAAACCCGATTCCTCTTAGCATTATTTTAACTAAATACTTACACCCCCCCCCCACCTCCCACAGAGAGTTCAGAAAGACACAATTGCCTTATTTATACTGAAGCATTTCTAGTCGTATGTTTACCTGGATATTTAATAAGTACCATTTTTCACCCCACCCACAAAACTCAATTCCTCCTAGAATTATTTAAACTAAATATTTACCCCCGCCCCCCACCTCCCACACAAAGTTGAGGAAGACGAAATAGCCTTATTTATGCTGAAGCATTTCTAGTCTTATGTTTACCTGGATATTTAATAAGTAACATTTTTCACCCCACTCACAAAACTCAGTTTCTCCTAGAATTATTTAAACTAAATACTTACCCCCACCTCCCACAGAAAGTTCAGAAGGACACAATACCCTTATTTATGCTGAAGCATTTTTTTAGTCGTATGTTTACCTGGATATTTAATAAGTACCATTTTTCACCCCACCCACAAAACTCAATTCCTCCTAGCATTATTTAAACTAAATACTTACCCCTCCCCCCCCCCATCCACCGAAATGTCAGAAAGATATAATAGTCTTATTTATTCTGCAGCATTTTTAGTTGTATGTTTAGCTAGATATTTGATAAGTATCATTTTTCATCCCACCCACAAAACTCAATTCCTCCTAGAATTTTTCAAACTAAATACTTGGCTCCAAACCCCACCCCAGAAATTTCAGAAAAATGCAATACCATATTTAGGCTGAAGTATTTCTAGTCGTATATTTACCTGGATATTTAATAAGTACCATTTTTCACCCCACCCTCAATTCCAATTCCTCTTAGCATTATTTTAACTAAATACTTGCATTTTTCACACCGTCCGCAAAACACTATTTCCCCCTCCTAGACACACTGTACAGAACTATAAGTACTCTAAGACAGCCTGCTCCCATCACTCCACCACTTATGTATTATACGAAATACATCGAAGAGGTAAAGCTATCCGTTATTAAAATTCTTTTCTCGGCATCTACATCCATCTTAGTATCAACTTCTTCGTATAATATAACGTTAAACTATTTTAAATTGACGACACTGTTCAGACACCTCTTGCGTTTTATCCAGTACAAACCAAAGTGTTCGCAAATGCTTAACCTTTTTTTTTCTTTACCTTAATATGATCAAATTCGCATATCCTATCTACCGACACATTCATATCAAACTATTGTTGGCTAAAGGCAATTGTTCAAAAAAAAAAATCAGAAACCGCTCTTGATAGCACAGACTTCAAAGAAATTGAACTGTGGATAACACACGGGTGATAGACAGCTTTCCCTACAAAATCATTCCTAAATACGCAATTTGACAATCTCTAGTTTTCGATTAAAAAAAAAAAAAAAAAAAAAACATGCTTGGCCACTTTATAGGCAAAGTATTGCCAGCTTTTTTGCAATGTCCACGTGTAACTGTAGTGTCTCAGGCGTGGGTTTTCTTTTACGGTTCATATCTATTACACTTTTGAGCATATTCTTATGAAACTCATATCAATAACAAAAAAAATCAGTCTGATTATCTTATGCAACCTTGACTATAGTTTCAAAACATGCTTGCCCACTTTATAGCTAAAGGTCGCTTTTTTAAAATGTCCACGTGAAGTTACGCTGCACATTCTTTTGTAATTCCATTTATTTTTTCATGTCTTTTTTCAATCAATAGATACAATACTACTTTTGTGCCCCTCATGTCCGATTATATTCATTTATTCTAGAGAAAAAAAATTATTCTCTACTTTTTGGTTCGTTTTGAAAATGAGTTTTATTTAAATTTTTTTTTACTGTTCTACCTCCTCCCCTAAAAATTCTTTGTACGTGCCTGGACTTGTGAGACCCATCAAAACAGCCTTAGGGTAACATTCTTGGGGCTGAGTTTTGTGAGCTCTTCTTTCATTTCTTACTTTCTTTTGGTTGGGAGATACGATTCAAATTACAAACGGAAAAATGCATATTATGCAAAATAACTGTTGTGTCGTATAGGAACTGATGACAACTATTGAAATATTTTTTATTCTAGAAAATAAAAACAAAACAAAAACTCTGTCACTCGGAATTGCATAGATCTTCACTTTGGAACGATACAAATTTGAAACTAGAGAAGGTGAGACTGAGACCGAGCAAATCTAAAATGTTAGACGGTAAGGGAGCGATTAAAATTATTTTTTGGGTCTTTTTAAGAAGCTGGATTTATTAAGATCGTTATTATTGAAATTTAACAATAAATAAAAAAAAAAAATCTAGTTGGTTTTCTTCTTTTCTTCAAAACTCTAAAGGGTCCTGTGTTTATTGATTTACCTTTTATTTTGTACGTAGGCCTATTACTCATAAACTTTTGGTTTAAAACACCAATAATAGCAATTAAAAACAACAGCAACAAGATAAGCAAAATTGTAGCATGGGGTTTTATACACGCAACGGGGGGCAGGGGGGAGTTTGGGGTCTTTCTGTTGTGCAGGTAAACTGGAAGCAGTACTTACAGATGAATAAATAGGAATTTCCTGAAGATAAAGAAGAATGAGTTATAATTATTGTAAACTTTTTAGGCACCTTTTAAAAGTTGGATTTTTAATGAGATTACGTAAAAATAAATTTTTGAAATTATAGAGGCAACAAATGTCCACTCCCCTCTTTAAGTACCGCTCTTGATAGCAAAATTAAGGCACCCTGCCTTGAAAAGAGACCTTCCTATCAAAAGTTACGAAAAAGTTACGTTTTTAAGACTTGGACGTTACGAAATTTTTCTGGTGGCAACCCTGCTCTTGCCCTGAAGTCTGTGGGGGTTGTCATCCTCAACGACATAATTTCCAGACCTTTCAATTGCGTTGAAGAAAATAGCTATCTCAACATTTTTATTGGATGTGTTTGGGGAAATGGTGGGTGTGAGAGGGGGGTTAGTTGCCCTCTAATCACTTTCAACTATTAAAAAGGGCACTAGCCGTTTCAATTTTCAATCTAATAAGCCCTTTTCGAAGTTCCTGCGACAAGTCCTTCGATAAGAAGTGTACTGGCCTAAGACAAAAAAAAAAAAAAAAAAACATTGTGGCTACATCGCTCTTTATTTAGGCAGCGCTATTGCACTGCCTATGATATCAAACAGATTTAAGCTATAAATGTATAAATAAAAAAAGTCGGTGAGTAGAGGAAAATGAGCTTAAAAATCAAGTTATGTAAATTCTAATCCTTTTGTGCCCATTTTTTCGCTAAGGGGGAATTCAGACAAAAGAGGGTAATTTTGATGTTGCATTATGGCATTGTCACTGAAAGTCCATATATTGATGAAATTTGGAACAAATTGAACATACGGAAGTGGTCGAAACGCGACTCGCAAACTATACAAATTTATGTGAAAAAAAAAAAAAAACGAAAAAGTGTAAGCAAATAAAAATAACTTTCTAATTCGTTTTCGAATAAACTAAAAAGTAGAATTTTTTCTCTTTCGAAAATCTATGAATACAATTTAAAACAGAAGGTGCTAGAGGGATTGGGATTACATAAAACATATATCGAATTGACCCAGGCTGTAAAAGTATAAAAAAAAGGTCCGAGTTGAGAAAAAAGAGTTAAAAAGATGAAGTTATGAACACCCCATTTCGTTTTGCTCCCCCCCCCCCGGCCTCCTGTTTTCACTTATACTTATAGAATTTCGAGAAAAATATTATTTTCTATTATTTAGTCAATTCTGAAAACGAGTTAAACTTTTTGCACTTATTATTTTTTCTTTTGTCTTCTCTTAGACTGAAAAGTTTTATTATTCTCTGAAACAGAAATTTGTCTTATCCAAAATTCGATCTCACCTTACCAAGGGCGCGGGCAAGTGTTCTTACCGTTGCACTATCAAGTCTTATATGATAGTGTTTGTTTTATAATATTTTTAGTGCCTAATCAGCCATTTTATGTTGTTCAAATTTATTCAAGAGGGAGTATGCAAGAAAAGACATTTTAGATACTAAATTATTTTAGACATTTTAAGACGTTTTAGACATTTTCGACATTTAGACATTTTAGACATTTTCCCCATCTAAATCATTTTAGACATTTTAGATACTGTCATGGGAAGTGCATATACTAATTAAAAGGGGAAGTAATTGAACATTCGTAAGTGGTCGAAACATGGCTCATAAACCATACAAATTTATGTGACAAACAAACGCAAAAAAATAAAAATAATAAATTTATAGGAAAAATCTTTTTAAACTCATTTTTAAATTTGACTAAAAAGTAGACAAGATTTTTTTCTTCTCAAGAACCTATGAATATAATTGAAAACGAGGAGTGCAAAACGGATTGGGCTTTACATTTCATATATCAAATTGACGTTACAGACATGAGTTATAAATGCATAAAGGAAAAAAGGAAATGATTTGGGGAAAACGGGCTAAAAATATTAAGATATGTAAAGAAGAATTCGTTTTGCACCCCTCGTTTTTACTTATGTTGATAGATTTTCGAGAAAAAATTATTTTCTACGTTTTAGTTGATTTCGAAAACAAGCTATTTTTTTTTATATATTTATTATTTTCGACAGTTTGTCTTCCCTGAGACTAAAAAATCCATAGTCTTCTGTGAAGAAAATTTGTCTTATCTAAGACTCGAACCTAAACTTACCGCTTTGCTATCAATCTATGTCTTATATGATAGTGTTTGTTTTATACTGTTCAGTGGGCCCAATTATCAATTTGTTATTTTATTTCTAAAAGTATGGGTATACAGGAGTGGGTAATTTGGATTTTGAACTATTTTACTGTCATGAGGAGCACGTTCACTGATTACTTTTGGAAGTAATTGAACATTGTGGTCAAAATATGGCTCACAAATTTAACAAACTGTGACAAAAGTGTGACAAATGTGACAAAAGTACAAACAAGTCGGTGAGTTGAGGAAAACGAGTCAAAATTATAACAATATAATCTAACTCATCTAAGATAAATGAATATTCTAATGACGCGCTTAAAATTTATTGTTGTTTGCTGACAATTACAAAATATTCGCCAGAAAAAGGAACTTCAAATAAAAAAAGTTTAGGTATAGACAAAATTTAGGCACCTTATAAACTTTAGGTATAAGCTAAAATACGGCTAAAATACGCGCAGTTAATTCGAAAATTTTACCTGTTCAAAATGTGAAGTTTTGTCTATGCATCAAATTCTACCAGGTTTTTTCCTGATATGAGGTGGCGTGGGGGGGGGGCATTATAGACTTCTTAGTGCCCTTTTCATATATTCAATGGTGTAAAAAAAATCTTTTCCATAAAATTTTGCCGCCTGAATATTTTCCCACGGTTAAAAGTAAAGAAAAAACAAATGTTCTCAGTTTTCGTTCTTCTTTTCCCTTCTCTTCTGATACCTATTCCAATTAGTATATTTTATTAAACTTCGGCTTCCAGCTCAAAAGTAGTACTACAGTGTACAAGTAGTACACCTGGCCACCTGAGGCAAAGACAGCTACACATGTTCCTCCTCCATCCCACTATACTAAAAAGCTTCCCTCTTTACAGTCTCCCAGGAAGTTCTTCTTTCCTTTAAATCTTTCTTTTTGACATCCTCCTGCCCCAACCGTGAACGACCTGCTTTCTGCCCAGTCCTAGACGGTTGACCGAAAAGAACAATCTTCGGCTGCCTCTCCTTCATCCGCAAAAGAGTGCCCAACCTTTCTCTCATTATATAAAGAGTGCTCAACCTTTCTCTCATTATAACCCTAGAAAGCGGGATAGAACCACACTTTTCGTACAGCCTAGTATTTGAAATACGATCAGTCAGCCGGATACCCAGAACAATCCGTAGACAATTTCTCTGGAAAACATCTAGCAAATCTTCATCCGCTTTTCGAAGCGCCCATGCTTCAGAGCCATATCTGACCACTTTCATCACTGTATCTTCCAAAATTCTAATCTTGGAAATATTTTATCTACTCTCCCAAACTTTTTTTTAACTGTGAAAAAACACCCTGAGCCTTGGCTCTTTCTTAACATTTTAATTTTTATTTATTAACATTCTTAACAGCTTCACTGCTCCCACCGTCTTTACTAATAATACTACAAAGGTAAGTGAAGCTGCCCACCTGATCAATCTTTTCGTTATCCAGTGTCATCATTTTCATCTTCACTTCACTTCAGCTTAGTGACTTAGTTTTCTTAGCATTAATTTTCAAACCTATTCTAGCTCCCTGAACTCGCAAAGCCTCTAAAACTTCATTCATTTTGCTGAAACTTTCATCTAGGATGCTTAAATCATCAGCATAACCTAGGTCAAGGAGATTTTTTCCTCCCCATTTGATTCTGTGGTCTCCCATTGCCTTTCCTGTGCTCCTTAAGACAAAATACATCAAAATGATCCATTTAAAGGGAATAGCAAACAACCCTGCTTAAGTCCTGATTTAATATGAATCCAGCTACTAACCTTATTTCCTACCTTGACCGTAGCAGTGTTATTCTCGTTCATAGCACTAATCACTTTAATGTCTTTGCCTGGTATACCATTAAAGGATAAGATCTTCTCTAAGGCTCTTCTATCAACAGAATCGAACGCTTGCTCATAATATACAAAACTGAGTACCAAAGAAGTTTGATAACTCGGGCACTTCTCAGTTATTAAACTAAGAGTAAAAATTTGGTCGACACATCCTCTGTCTTTTCCAAAACCGCACTGTTCTTCTCTTAAAACTTTGTCTACAGCATCTCTCAGTCTAAAAAGTATCATGTTACTAAGTAATTTGCTACCTACAGAGACCAGACTAATGCCTCGATAATTACCACACTCACTCTTATCACCTCATGGAAATCAGCTCTCACTTCCCACCTAATTCTGCTGAAATCTGATTACCTGTTCTTAGTAGAAATTCGATTGTAAGAAGCCGTCCTTCTCTCCAATTACCCAGAAAGATAGGGTCTGTGGTCTCCAAAAAACACCAGCAGAACACTAGCTATTCCTTTCCTTTAATTTCAATATCAGTCCTGTGATGTTATGATCAGTGTGGTGAATGTGATCATAGCAAGAATAAAAGGCTTTCCTAAAATAGCTAGGTACATCCCCTTTTCCTAAAACCATATTCATAATCTTCAATAACTTATTTGTAACTATATTTAAGAAACTCATTTACCACAGTATTAGCACCTGGAGCAATATTATTATTTAATCCTTTTAATACTGTCGCTATTCCTTCCTCACAGAACAAAATTTCCTTCACGTCCAAGGTATCACTAACTTTTTTATTTTCCTCTATATCCTTTTCTGCAACTCTATTTCGGTTTATCAAAACTCAAAATGTTCTGCCAATCTCTCTTTAACTCCCATTAAGGGCCCGTTCCTATCTTTAACTGGGACAAGTCTTGATTGACTACTCCCTTTCAATTTATTAACATGCCAGCACAATATTTTACTGTTATCACTGTTATCTATGGCCTGCACTTCACACCTCCTTAGTTCATATTTTAATGCTTTCTCCGTTTTCTTTACATTCCTTTGTTTTCATATGATCTATCACTCAGATAATTCTTGTAAAGACCCCTTTGCCTGTCTATTAAACATAAATTTGTTTCACTAATATTACTAGATACTCTCCTAACTTTCTTCGATAAGACACCATCAGCAACTTCACAAATTGTTTTTCTAACATTATTCCAACCATCTTCCACATTGTCAAATTTTAAACTCTTAAGTTTAGTATTCAACTGTTCCTGGATAGTTTCTCTCAAATTTTCATCCTTGAGTCTATCCACATCATAACTTCCCCAGAGGTAGTTACCCTTTCCAAATTTCAGCTTTAAATTAACCCTAGACACTACGAGATGGTAATCTTTACTTTTAAAATCAATAACAGCACTTTTATATACCCTTGTATCTTGTACTGATCCTGTCAGTCTTCGGTTTACAATAACATAATCAATAAGGTTTTCTGTCTTACCGTCACGTGAATACCGTATTAACTTATTGTCCATTTTATGACCAAACACCGTATTGGTTGTAACTAGATTGTTATACCTAAAAAATTGCAGAAATCTGTGCCATTACTGTTTTCTGTCTCCTATACCAAATTTACCTAGGCTAGGATACTATATATCCCTATTTCTACCGACCCGGCGTTAAAATATCTTAATAAAAACACCATATTGCTACCTGGTGCATATACTGCTATAACTGATATCCTGAACTTTCTAGTCATAAAATGAGCTACTAGTATTCCATTATTAATACCTTCCCAGCCTAAGCCAGACTTAGCAGCTTCCTTATTCATCATGAGTCCTACTCCCTGTCTATGTACCCCATCTTTCCTGTCTGAGTAAATAAATTCTATATCAACTAATTTCATGCTTCCTGTCCTACCTGTTGGATATGAGTTTCTGAAACTCCTAAATAAGTCCAGTTTTAATCGTCTGAATTCGTCAGTCATAATGTCGATGCGATAGTTATTTTTTAACGTCGCACCATTCCAAGTTCCAATTTTTATATTCTCTAAATCATCGAAATTATTTTGGCCTCAGGAAAAGCAATGGCCCCGGATACCAGTGCAGGACGGGGACCATCCATCTTCCCAAGTCTACACCGGAGTGCTTAAGCCTTGGGATCCGGACAGCTGAGAACCGGATAGCAAAAAGTCCGTGAGACCTTCAATACGAATGTAGGTTTTGTGCAATCCTGGACCCAGTTTGTTCACAACATGGTTTTCAGCACTTGACGATGCTCTTCCATGCACAAGAGTAGAAATCCTGAACTTACAGTCTCAAGCTTACTACCTCCGATGCATTATATATTCATGCCTATAAAATATTATGCTACAACGGGGAGCAAACCACAGTAGATAAATTAACTAGGATGAAACGCCCACTAAAAAAAACCAAGCCCAGAAGAATTATCCATTAATCAGAAGCCCGTGCGAATGTTGTGTCGTTCACTAGGCTATAATTTCCTCGAGGGGAGCCACTCCTCAAGTGGGGATAGAGTTGACCGTAAAGACCCCAGTCTTTCTGGTACCCCGAAAGGGTCGATGCAGCCCTTTGCAGAGGCCGTTGTTCGTAAATCTCGGTCTTATGTCCTGCTGCAGTTGTCCTCCTACAGAGGATCCTCCCACAGTGGTGTTCTGCATCACCATACAACTTAACCCATTACTGGGAGAAGGTTTGTAACTCACGGGATGTGTGCACACACTGGGGGGTCTTGTTGATTGAACTTTTGAGGGATCTTCTTCCTCCTCCAGCTGCATTTACGGCCCCGGGCAAGGGGGCACCAGTTTTATTATGGATCCCCAAGGACAAGGCCCCCCCATGGTCCGTGCATCCTATGAAGATACCCTACATATTTGTAAGGTGTTCCCCTTTCGCCACCTGGAGACACACTGAGAGGCCTGAGGGAGGCCCCTGCCTATCTGCCTAGTTGGATAATGCAAGAAAAGCTAGGACAAAGCATTATCTACCTTGTTAGGTGTTCATGCTGCACCTAAGGGATATAATTGTCTACCTAGAGACAATTATTTGTCCAGCATATTACCACCAATCTACTATGGTCAATTATAACTCAGAAAGATGTAAACTAGACTGTAACCTGTAACTGTAGGCTACTGTAATTAATAAAAATGAATAGTAGACTGTAACTTCTAGTAAACTAGAATGTAGCAGTAATCCAGAAGGATGTAAACTAGACCTGTAACTGTACTGTAACTCAAAATTAAGGTAAAACATTCTCTGCTAAATTTAGATAGATACAGTATAGACATATTATGCATACAATCTTATAAGTAGTAAGTACATATGGAATTTGCATAAAGCTATAGCAATTACCATGTTATTCCATAGAAGCTCTACACCTTTTCAAAGAGAGTGAGTATCCTCTCACATGGTCTTATGTTCCTTCCATTGTTATTCTATGGGACCTCTACACGTGATTAAAGACGTTATGAAACTATGTGCTATTTGCTTATGTCCCGTTGGTACCATTCCAAACGAGTGGGGATTCCCCTCCTGTTCCTAAACATTGCAAAAAAGATAACAGTATGAATGGGGGATTCCCTGCACAAATTTGTTTCAACTCCAAGTTTTTTTTCAACCAGTGTGGGTTTTTTTTCGAGCTGACACCTGTTTTTTAGGCAGCCAATCAGAGAACTGCTTACATATGATTTTCCCTTTGCATAACAATTCGTCATTGAAATTTCGTTGAAAACAATGGATTCGTCAATTGTCAATGTGAGTACAGCTTATTAAATTTTTTAATTTATTTCCAGATAAAAAACATTTACCAGTAAATTCAAATTTCAGGGGGACTTAGCCCCCCTCCCCCCATCCCCAACAATAAAAATTCCATACAATAGTATATTCGATAGAAAACGCTAAATATGCTTTTTTCTATTATGTAAAACAAAAACTCTCTCATCCACTGTTGTGTTACGACCATAATTCCTTACTTTTAGCTATTTCGTTCATAAAAAAATGCCCCTTTTTCCCAATTATCAGAAAATCTTTTTTTCCAGTCTAAAAACCACATGTGTTTATAATCAAGGAGAGTCACTTTTGAAGTCAGAGTTTAAACGTGTCTTATCTGAGTTATGAAAACAAAAGGTTGATGATTAAGACAAGGATTTGTGTAATTCTAAACGCTTTGGCCATTCAAAAAAGCGAGGATTTCTGTTAAATAAATAATTCTTATACATTTTAAAATAGCTTATTTCGTTCCAAAGCCTGGCTTTTTCATAACCAAAGGTTCAAATTTGACCCAGCGAAATGTATTTTCTATAATTTTCTTACAAGAAACTAGAGTTTACGGTCAAAAACCCTTATTAGCTCAGATTTTATAGGAATAGTTTTATTTTTCGATCCGAAAATAGACTAAAGTTTCAGATTTGAACCAGAGAATTGTATTCTCCATAATTTTCTTACATCTTTGGAAATCATTAACGATAACAAACATGTTATCGACCAGATGAGTTTTTGAAGAGCACATTCAGCATGGCGTGCGCTATTTTTTTTTTATCATGAACCCTTTAGAGACCAATTTGATCAACTTGGAGAAAGTTCAAATAGAATCGTTAGTGATATTGATATTAGTGCGTAAACTACAAACTGGAAAAAAAATATTCAGAACTTTTTTTCTTATAGCCTTGACTTTGAAGACATTTCTTCATCTTAATTGGTTTTAGAAATATCATGCAAAATAAAACTAGTAAAATAATTCAGGTTGTATGATAAATTAAATTTTTTTTTAATGCAGTAGTTTTTTGTAAGAACACTCGATATCCTAAAAGTGTCTGATTAAAACTTACCTTGTGCATCGATGTTGTTAGCAGAATTTCAAAAGGATCATTTATGAGTGCTGGCGTATCTGATGAAATAATTTAGGTCATATGATAAATTTAATTAATATTTTTTTTTAATACAGTAGTTTTTCAGTAAGGACATTCGATATCCTAAAAGTGTTTGATTCAAACTTTTACCTCAGGAATGGGATTGTCTTGAGGGGGGAATTTTCCATGGAAGAGGTGGAGGGTATTTTTACTTGAAAACAACTTCAACCGTGCCCAGACCCCCGCGATCAGAAATTAAATTATAAAAAAAGTTTCTTCAACTGAAAGTAAGGAGCAGCATCAAAACTTAAAAACGGACAGAAAATAGAGGCTGTTTCCAAAAGATCTAGGATTCATTAACTTTAGTGCTGTCAGTCAAAAGCTATGGGTTTGAGAAAATTGTCTGATTATCGAAAAATGAAGAAACACCTTCCAAAAGTCGACAGGAATGGGATTGTCTTGAGGGGGGAATTTTCCATAGAAGATGTGGAGGGTATTTTTACATGAAAACAACTTCAACCATGCCCCAGCCCCCCGCGATCAGAAATTAAATTATAAAAAAAAAGTTTCTTCAACTGAAAGTAAGGACCAACATCAAAACTTAAAAACAGACGCAAAATAGAGGATGTTTGCAGCAGATTTAGAATTTACTAATATGCCTGTTGCCAGTCAACAGTTGATGGTTTGAGACAATTGAGTGAGTATATACAAACTAAGACACATCTTAAGCACGTTGACAGAAATTGTAGTGTCGTCAGGGGGGACTTTTCAATAGACTAGATGTAGTGTCTTCTTACGTGAAAACAACTTCAACCATGCCCAGCCCCCCGTGATCAGAAATTAAATTATAAAAAAAATTTTCTTCAACTGAAAGTAAGGAGCAACATCAAAACTTAAAAACGGACATAAAATAGAGGCTGTTTCCAAAAGATTTAGGATTCATTAACTTTAGTGCTGCCAGTCAAAAGCTATGGGTTTGAGAAAATTGTCTGATTATCGAAAAATGAAGAAACACCTTCCCAAAGTCGACAGGAATGGGATTGTCTTGAGGGGAGAATTTTCCATAGAAGAGGTGGAGGGTATTTTGACATGAAAACAACTTCAACCGTGCCCAGCCCCCCGCTATCAGAAATTAAATTATAAAAAAAGTTTCTTGAACTGAAAGTAAGGAGCAACGTCAAAACTTAAAAACGGACAGAAAATAGAGGTTGTTTCCAAAAGATTTAGGATTCATTAACTTAGTGTTGCCAGTCAAAAGCTCTGGGTTTGAGAAAATTGACTGATTATCTAAAAATGAAGAAACACCTTCCAAAAGTAGACAGGAATGGGATTGTCTTGATGGGGGAATTTTACATTGAAGAGGAGAAGTTTATTATTACTTGAAAACAACTTAAACCGTGCCTAGCACCCAAAGGTTTCAAATAAGATTATAAAAAAAAGTTTTTTCAACTGAAAGTAAAGAGCAACATCAAAACTTAAAAACGGACAGAAAATAGAGGCTGTTTCCAAAAGATTTAGGATTCATTAACTTTAGCGCTACCAGTCAAAAGCTATGGGTTTGAGAAAATTGTCTGATTATCGGAAAATGAAGAAACACCTTCCAAAAGTCGACAGGAATGGGATTGTCTTGAGGGGGGAATTAGTTTTAAAAAGAAATGTCTGAAAAGTATTTTTTTGGGGATGGCGCGATGACTTTTCATCGGTCAGAGATGCAACAATGGTACTGTTTTTTAATAGCATGGAAAAGAACGACTATTCAATGCCTCGCTGTTTAAGTTAAGAGGTGAAATCAAGACCAAAGAACGACTATTGAACACAGAGACCACACACACACAGAGACGACACACACACAGAGAGACGACACACACACACACAGACGATACACACACACACACAGACGACACACACATAGAGACGACACACACAGAGACGACACACACACACAAAGACAACACACACACAGATACGAAACACGCAAAGAGACAACACACACACAGAGTCCACTCACACACAGAGAGGACAAACACACAGAGACTAATCACACACAGAGAGGACAAACACACAGAAACGACACACACACACAGACACAAAGAGACGAATCACACACAGAGAGGACAAACACACAGAGACGACAGACACAAATAGACGAATCACACACAGAGAGGACAAACACACAGAAACGACACATAGAGATGACACATGCACAGAGATGATACACACACCACACAGAGTCAACACACACAGAGAGACGAGACACACACAAAGAAACGACAAACAGATATAGAGACGACACAAACAAAGAGACGTCACACAAACACAGAGACGATACACCCATAGAGACGACACACGCACAGAGACGACAAACACACTAAGAATACAAACTTACAGTGACAACACACGTACAGAGACGACAAACACATAGAGAGAACTTACGAATAGAGACGACACACACATACAGACGACAAACAAACAAAGACGACACACACACAGAGACGACACGCACAGAGGGACGACATACACACAGAGACAACACACACACAGAGACAACACACACACAGAGACGACACACGCACAGAGAGGACAAACACACAGATACAACACACACATACACAGACTACACACACATAGAGACAACACCGACATAGAGATGAAAGAAACACAGAAACCAAAAACCCAGAGAGACGAAACATTCACAAAGACGACAAATACAAACGCAGAGTCCACTCACATACAGAGATGACAAACACACAGAGACGGCAGACACAAAGAGACGAATCACACACAGAGAGGAGAAACACACAGAAACGACACATAGAGACGACACATGCACAAAGACGATACACACACACACAGAGTCAACACACACAGAGAGACGAGACACACATACAGACATTACAAACACACATAGAGACGACACACACAAAGAGACGTCACACACACACACACAGATAAGAAACACACATAGAGACGACACACGCATAGAGACAACACACACACAGAGACAACATCCACAAAGAGACGACACACACACAGAGACGACACACTCAAATTGAAGACTTACACATAGAGACGACACACGCACAGAGACTACAAGCACACAGAAACGACACAGGAGCGCTCACCACCACACACAGACAAGACACACACATATAGAAAACGTCCAAACAGATACGACACACACACACAGAGACGACAACAAAAAGAGATACGACACACAACCAGAGACGAACAACACACAGAGAAGCCACGCAAACACAGATTAAACACACACAGAGACGACACATGCACAGAGACGACACACACACACAGAGTCCACTCACACACAGAGAGGACAAACACACAGAGACGACAGACACAAAGAGACGAATAACACACAGAGAGGACAAACGCACATAAACTACACATAGAGACTACACTTGCAGAGAGACGATACACACACCCACAGAGTCAACACAAAAAGAGAGACGTGACATGGGGTATATGATGAAATAATTTATGTCGTATTATCAATTTAATTTTTTTTTTTTTTAATACAGTAGTTTTTTTTTTAGTAAGGAAACACAAGACAACACGCACACAGAGAGAACACACACACACACACAGATACGAAACAAACAAAGAGACGACACACACACAGAGACGACATACTCAAAGTGACGACTTACACATAGAGACGACACACACACACACACACACTCACACACACACTCACACTCTCACTCTATCTCTCACACACACTCACTCACACTCTCACACACACACACTCTCACACACACACACATAGATAGACACACACACATACATACACACACACATACACACACACACACACACACACACACACACACACACACACACACACACACACACACACACACACACACACACACACACACACACACACACACACACACACACACACACACACACACACACACACACACACACACACACACACACACACACACACACACACACACACACACACACACACACACACACACACACACACACACACACACACACACACACACACACACACACACACACACACACACACACACACACACACACACACACACACACACACACACACACACACACACACACACACACACACACACACACACACACACACACACACACACACACACACACACACACACACACACACACACACACACACACACACACACACACACACACACACACACACACACACACACACACACACACACACACACACACACACACACACACACACACACACACACACACACACACACACACACACACACACACACACACACACACACACACACACACACACACACACACACACACACACACACACACACACACACACACACACACACACACACACACACACACACACACACACACACACACACACACACACACACACACACACACACACACACACACACACACACACACACACACACACACACACACACACACACACACACACACACACACACACACACACACACACACACACACACACACACACACACACACACACACACACACACACACACACACACACACACACACACACACACACACACACACACACACACACACACACACACACACACACACACACACACACACACACACACACACACACACACACACACACACACACACACACACACACACACACACACACACACACACACACACACACACACACACACACACACACACACACACACACACACACACACACACACACACACACACACACACACACACACACACACACACACACACACACACACACACACACACACACACACACACACACACACACACACACACACACACACACACACACACACACACACACACACACACACACACACACACACACACACACACACACACACACACACACACACACACACACACACACACACAAACACACACACACACACACACACAGAGAGAGAGAGACAAAAAACACACAGAGACGAGACACATAGAGAGACGACACAAACACAGAGAGAAGATAAACACACAGAGACAACACACACACAAGAGACACACACACACACACACACACGCACACACAGATACGAAACACACAAAGAGATGACACATGCACGGAGTTTCTGACCGTTTAAGTTTTGATGTTAGTGTTGTCAGTCAAAAGCTATGAGCTTGAGAAAAGAGCTTGAGAAAATTGTCTGATTATCGAAAAATGGGGAAACACCTCCAAAGTCGACAGGAATGCAACTCCTCCGGCGCGCCGGAGGGGGCATTCCTGTCGACTTTTGGAGGGTGTTTCCCATTTTTCGATAATCAGGTAATTTTCTCAAGCTCTTTTCTCAAGCTCATAGCTTTTGACTGACAACACTAACATCAAAACTTAAACGGTCAGAAACTCCGTGCGTGTGTCATCTTATTGTGTGTTTCGTTTCTGTGTGTGTGTATGTGTGTGTGTGTCGTCTCTTTGTGTGTGTGTTATCTCTGTGTGTTTGTCGTCTCTCTGTGTGTGTGTGTCGTCTCTATGTGTAAGTCGTCACTTTGAGTTTGTCGTCTCTGTGTGTGTGTCGTCTCTGTGTCTGTTTCGTATCTGTGTGTGTGTGTGTTCTCTCTGTGTGCGTGTTGTCTTGAGTGTCCTTACTAAAAAAAACTACTGTATTAAAAAACAAAAATTAAATTGATCATACGACCTAAATTATTTCATCAGATACGCCATGTTTCGTCTCTCTGTGTGAGTTGACTCTGTGTGTGTATGTATCGTCTCTGTGTACGTGTCGTCTCTATGTGTCATTTCTGTGTGTGTTTGTCCCCTCTGTGTGTGATTCGTCTCCGTTTGTCTGTCATCTCTTTGTGTGTGTCCTCACTGTGTGTGTGTGGTCTCTGTGCATGTGTCGTCTCTGTGGGTGTTTCGTATCTGTGTGTGTGTTGTCTCTGTGTGTTTCTCGTCTCTGTGTGCGTGTCGTCTCTCTATGTGTTGTCGTCTCTGTGTGTGTGTCGTCTCTGTGTCTCTGTTGTCTCTATGTGTGTGTCGTCTCTGGGTGTGTGTGTGTGTGCTGTGTGTCGTTTCTGTGTGCTTGTCGTCTCTGTGCGTGTGTCGTCTCTATGTGTAAGTCGTCTCTTTGACTGTGTCGTCTCTGTGTGTGTGTCGTCTCTGTGTGTGGGTGTCGTCTGTGCGTGTGTTCTGTCTCTGTGTGTGTGTCGTCTCTATGTGTGTTTCGTATCTGTGTGTGTGTCGTCTCTTTGTGTGTGTCGTCTCTATGTGTGTTTGTCATTTCTGTGTGTGTGTCTCGTCTCTCTGTGTGTGTTGACTCTGTGTGTGTGTATCGTCTCTGTGCATGTGTCGTCTCTATGTGTCGTTTCTGTATGTTTGTCCTCTCTGTGTGTGATTTGTCTCTTTGTGTCTGTCGTCTCTGTGTGTTTGTCCTCTCTGTGTGTGAGTGGACTCTCTGTGTGTGTGTTGTCTCTGTGCATGTGTCGTCTCTGTGTGTGTTTAGTTTCTGTGTCTCTGTAATCTCTCTGGCTGTGTTTTCTATTAGTTTGTATCGTCTCTGTGTGTGAGTGTGTTGTTTGTGTGTGTTTATATTATTTTTCCGTTCGTCCTATCTGTTTGTATGTCAGCTCTGTGTGTGTGTTATCTGAGTATGTTTTTCTTCGCTGTTTAAGTTTCGTCTCTCTCTGTATTTTGTCTCTGTTTGTTTGTCGTCTCTGTGTATGTGTATTCTCTATGTATAAGTCCTCACTGTGTGCTTGTCGTATCTGTGTGTGTGTCGTGTTTGTATGTGTGTCTTCTCTGTGTGTGTTTCGTCTCTTTATGTGTGTGGTCTCTATGTGTAAGTCTTCACTTTGAGTGTGTCGTCTCTGTGTGTGTGTGTCGTCTCTGTGTGGATGTTGTCTCTGTGTGTGTGTGTTGTCTCTATGTGTGTGTCGCCTCTATGTGTGTTTCGTATCTGTGTGTGTGTGACGTCTCTTTGTGTGTGTCGTCTCTATGTGTATTTGTCATTTCTGTGTGTGTGTCTCGTCTCTCTGTGTGTGTTGACTCTGTGTGTTTGTGTATCGTCTCTGTGCATGTGTCGTCTCTATGTGTCGTTTCTGTGTGTTTGTCCTCTCTTTGTGTGATTCGTCTCTTTGTGTCTGTCGTCTCTGTGTGTTTGTCCTCTCTGTGTGTGATTAGTCTCTTTGTGTCTGTGTGTGTGTCGTTTCTGTGTGTTTGTCCTCTCTGTGTGTGATTAGTCTCTGTGTGTTTGTCCTCTCTGTGTGGGAGTGGACTCTGTGTGTGTGTCGTCTCTTTGTGTGTTTTGTATCTGTGTGTGTGTTGTCTGTGTGTGTGTGTTTCGTCTCTGTGTGTGTCGTCACTATGTGTGTCGTCTCTGTGTGTTTGTCGTCTCTGTGTGTTTCGTCTCTGTGTGTTTCGTCTCTGTGTGTGTGTGTGTCATCTGTGTGTGTGTGTCGTCTCTGTGTGTGTGTCGTCTCTGTGTGTGTGTTGTCTCTGTGTTCAATAGTCGTTCTTTGGTCTTGATTTCAGCTCTTAACTTAAACAGCGAGGCATTCAATTGTCGTTCTTTTCCATGCTATTAAAAAACAGTACCATTGTTGCATCTCTGACCGATGAAAAGTCATCGCGCCATCCCCCAAAAAATACTTTTCAGACATTTCTTGTTATTACTAATTCCCCCCTCAAGACAATCCCATTCCTGTCGACTTTTGGAAGGTGTTTCTTCATTTTTCGATAATCAGACAATTTTCTCAAACCCATAGCTTTTGACTGGCAGCGCTAAAGTTAATGAATCCTAAATCTTTTGGAAACAGCCTCTATTTTCTGTCCGTTTTTAAGTTTTGATGTTGCTCCTTACTTTCAGTTGAAGAAACTTTTTTTTATAATTTAATTTCTGACCGCGGGGGGCTGGGCACGGTTGAAGTTGTTTTCACGTAAAAATACCCCCCACCTATTCTATGGAAAATTCCCCCCTCAAGACAATCCCAGTCCTGTCGACTTTTGGAAGGTGTTTCTTCATTTTTCGATAATCAGACAATTTTCTCAAACCCATAGCTTTTGACTGGCAACACTAAGTTAATGAATCCTAAATCTTTTGGAAACAACCTCTATTTTCTGTCCGTTTTTAATTTTTGACGTTGCTCCTTACTTTCAGTTGAAGAAACTTTTTTTATAATTTAATTTCTGATCGCGGAGGGCTGGGCACAGTTGAAGTTGTTTTCATGTAAAAATACCCTCCACCTCTTCTATGGAAAATTCAACCCTCAAGACAATCTCATTCCTGTCGACTTTTGGAAGGTGTTTCTTCATTTTTCGATAATCAGACAATTTTTTCAAGCCCAGAGCTTTTGACTGGCAGCACTAAAGTTAATGAATCCTAAATCTTTTGGAAACAACCTCTATTTTCTGTCTGTTTTTAAGTTTTGACGTTGCTCCTTACTTTCAGTTGAAGAAACTTTTTTTTTATAATTTAATTTCTGATCGCGGGGGACTGGGCACGGTTGAAGTGGTTTTCATGTAAAAATACCCTCCACCTCTTCTATGGAAAATTCCCCCTTCAAGACAATCCCATTCCCTGTCGACTTTTGGAAGGTGTTTCTTCATTTTTCGATAATCAGACAATTTTCTCAAACCCATAGCTTATGACTGGCAGCACTAAAGTTAATGAATCCTAAATCTTTTGGAAACAGCCTCTATTTTCTGTGTCTTTTTAAGTTTTGATGTTGCTCTTTACTTTCAGTTGAAGAAACTTTTTTTTATAATTTAATTTCTGATCGCGGGGGGCTGGGCACGGGTGAAGTTGTTTTCACGTAAAAATACCCTCCACATCTTCTATGGAAAATTCTCCCCTCAAGACAATCCCATTCCTTTCGACTTTTGGAAGGTGTTTCTTCATTTTTCGATAGTCAGACAATTTTCTCAAACCCATAGTTTTGACTGACAGCACTAAAGTTAATGAATCCTAAATCTTTTGGAAACAGCCTCTATTTTCTGTCCGTTTTTAAGTTTTGATGTTGCTCCTTACTTTCAGTTGAAGAAACTTTTTTTATAATTTAATTTCTGATCGCGGGAGGCTGGGCACGGTTGAAGTTGTTTTCATGTAAAAATACCCTCCACATCTTCTATGGAAAATTCCCCCCTCTAGACAATCCCATTCCTGTCGACTTTTGGAAGTTGTTTCTTCATTTTCCGATAATCAGACAATTTTCTCAAACTCATAGCTTTTGACTGACAGCACTAAAGTTAATGAATCCTAGATCTTTTGGAAACAGCCTCTATTTTCTGTCCGTTTTTAAGTTTTGATGCTGCTCCTTACTTTCAGTTGAAGAAACTTTTTTTATAATTTAATTTCTGACCGCGGGGGGCTGGGCACGGTTGAAGTTGTTTTCACGTAAAAATACCCCCCACCTATTCTATGGAAAATTCCCCCCTCAAGACAATCCCATTCCTGAGGTAAAAGTTTGAATCAAACACTTTTAGGATATCGAATGTCCTTACTGAAAAACTACTGTATTAAAAAAAAAATATTAATTAAATTTATCATACGACCTAAATTATTTCACTAATTTTATTTTGCATGATATTTCTAAAGCCAATTAAGATGAAGAAATGTCTTCAAAGTCAAGGCTATAAGAAAAAAAGTTCTGGATATTTTTTTGTCAGTTTGTAGTTTACGCACTAATATCAATATCACTAACGATTCTATTTGAACTTTCTCCAAGTTTATCAAATTGGTCTCTAAAGGGTTCATGATAAAAAAAAAAATAGCGCACGCCATGCTGAATGTGCTTTTCAAAAACTCATCTGGTCGATAACATGTTTGTTATCGTTAATGATTTCCAAAGATGTAAGAAAATTATGGAGAATACAATTCTCTGGTTCAAATCTGAAACTTTAGTCTATTTTTGGATCGAAAAATAAAACTATTCCTATAAAATCTGAGCTAATAAGGGTTTTTGACCGTAAACTCTAGTTTCTTTTAAGAAAATTATAGAAAATACATTTCGCTGGGTCAAATTTGAACCTTTGGTTATGAAAAAGCCAAGCTTTGGAACGAAATAAGCTATTTTAAAATGTATAAGAATTATTTATTTAACAGAAATCCTCGCTTTTTTGAATGGCCAAAGCGTTTAGAATTACACAAATCCTTGTCTTAATCATCAACCTTTTGTTTTCATAACTCAGATAAGACACGTTTAAACTCTGACTTCAAAAGGGACTCTCGGTAATTATAAACACATGTGGTTTTTAGACTGGAAAAAAGATTTTCTGATAATTGGGAAAAAGAGGTATTTTTTCTTATGAACGAAATAGCTAAAAGTAAGGAATTATGGTCGTAACACAACAGTGGATGAGAGAGTTTTTGTTTTACATAATAGAAAAAAACCTACTTAGCGTTTTCTATCGAATATACTATTGTATGGGTTTTTTATTGTTGGGGGTGGGGCGAGGGGGGCTAAGTCCCCCTGAAATTTGAATTTACTGTTAAATGCTTTTTATCTGGAAATAAATTAAAAAATTTAATAAGCTGTACTCACATTGACAATTGACGAATCCATTGTTTTCAACGAAATTTCAATGACGAATTGTTATGCAAAGGGAAAATCATATGTTAGCAATTCTCTGATTGGCTGCATAATAAACTGGGGTTAGCTCGAAAAAAAAACCCACTCAGATTGAAAAAAAACTTTGAGTTTAAACGAATGTTCCCCGGGAATTCCCCGGTCATAATGTTATCTTTTTTGAAAAGTTTATGAAAAGGATGGGACTCCCCACTCGTTTGAAATGGTACCAACGGGACATAAGCAAATAGCACATAGTTTCATAACGTGTTTCATAACGTGTTTAATCACGCGTAGAGGTCCCATAGAATAACAATGGAAGGAACATAAGACCATGTGAGAGGATACTCACTCTCTTTGAAAAGGTGTAGAGCTTCTATAGAATAACATGGTAATTGCTATAGCTTTATGCAAATTCCATATGTACTTACTACTCTTATAAGCCCTAAAAGTAAGAAAAGGGTAGATATAAAAACCTGGTAATACTTTCCCAGGATAAATTTTGAATCCTAGATTCATTCCTGAGAATTAATCTATAAAATAATGATTTTTTGGGGAATCCCCCTTTTCCCAAGAAATTTTCTCATGGGATTTTCGTCTAATTGGCAACACCAAAGCTAATAAAGTTTGCAAACATATCCAGAAGCAAAAGAAAGATTATTTCTTTTTCACAAGTTAAAGTAAAAATAAAAAATACAGTAAATATGAATCTGATTGATTTTTTGTATGACAATTCCTAAGTTCATAGTCAGTGCAAGAAAACTTGTTTGCTAAACCTACATTTTCAAATCTGTTGATTTTTCTTTTATTTAAAGCAAACAAATAATAAATAAAAAACATCTTTTTTCTAAGGACTAACTACAAAGAACGTTTTCCAAAAAAGAAAAATAAATAAAAATAATCTATAAGGCTATGTGTAATCTTCCAGTGTGTCTGAGGACACATTACAGCGTAGTTGCTGAACACGTGTGCAGTCCGTACAATATGAACGGTTAGTATGACAATTATATTAAGAAACAGTTTTACAACTGCAATGAAAGAGAAAAATAAAACTTCGAATAAACGTAAATTATCCTTTAAACAAAAGTTTATATTCAGTGCTAAAATTTAACATATAATTTATTGAGAGCATGAAAAAATATTTCTATTACCTTGAAAATTTAATGTAAAGAGTAGGGAGTTCATAAGTTTGCCGCTTTCCAACATGCGGCATAATTTCTGCTAGTCTTAAGTTTTAACGTTGCCCTTTGCTTCTATTGGAATTGTTTTTTCTTTATTAGTCATAAATGAGACAGACATCACTCTTTGTTAAGTACAATACTATTGTGTTGACTATGATAAAAATTGTGGGGTAGGGTAAAAATGGTCGAGGGACAAATCACCTATTAAAAATAAAACTTCTTCAGAATGAGCTATTAAATATTTTATTCTGACTACTTATTCCCCAATTCCCCGGAAAATCTCTCCCTTCCAAAACGATGATCTATGGATTAAAGCAAACGAAAAGAAACACATTTAATATACCTATCAAAAATTAACTTTACGGAATTTTAATCTGAATGTCAACAAGGGGGAATCAGGTTCCCCTGCCCCCTTCTCTGAAGACAATGAAAAATTGGGAAATTTAAATCTACTCAGAAGTACACTTTTGCTTTAAATCTATTTTCAAACAGTTTTAAAACAATTGTATTACCTTGTCCCCCCTCCCTTCTTCAACTAGAAATATATGAGTGGGCAACCAAGATTTCAATTAAATTGGTCATAGTTATAAGTTATAACAACAAGGTTGATTTAGTTTTAACGTCAAAAATCAGTTATAATTTCAGATTACTGATACAGAAAGAACATATGCAATATACTAATGCATTGTTGCAGACAATGTACAAAAATGTCTAGAATTAATTGAGCAACTTTAGTTAATCGTAACTTATTATAGCAAAAAATACTTAATTTAGTTTCTAGGATAGTACCTCCCCAAAATCGTATCCAGATGTTTTTTTGGGATGGGGCGGGGGGGGGGGGGGGGGGTTACAGAATTTTTTCTTTTTTTTTTTTGGGGGGGGGGGTAAAAAAAAACTTAAAAAGAACGCATAAAAATGTCTTTATATTCATTTTCGTCACGTTTTCCGACTCAGACAGACATTTCAAGGGGGGATCAAACCCCCTAACCCTTCCCCGCTGGATACGGCCTTTTACCTCCATTTATGGTAGTTTTATCTAATTTTTTCAGGCTTCGATGTATATTTTAGTAAAGCAAAACTTCCATAGACAAAGAATAAATAATATACCTTTCACTTAAAATTGAAGCTGAACATTAGGGTAGTTAGTTTCAATCCAGAATTCAAAAAATCGGTCTAATAAAGATACAGAAATCCATTTCCCAATCAACTCCAAGCCGGCAAGGGAAATCACACGATACACTTCTCCAGTTTTAATGGAAAACTGCCATTCCCATGGAATTTCTATGGAACAAGGCGTTTCCCAGTTGACAACGTAGTCTAGGGAAATGCAAGGTCAGTCCGCGCAGGAATTATTACTTAGAAGAAAGGCTGAATGAACCTGCCGGTTTCTTTTAACAATGTCAATCTTCGTGGAAGAAGCAAAAGGGCATATCTGACATTTTCGAAATTTCTTTACGACGATGGAGATAACAATTTCAAAACGGTCACAATTACAATGTTCTGTGATGGCTTTACCGCAAATTATTTATAATTATTCTTTTGAGATTAGCCAAGTGGTAGCCATACATACTTTCCAAAGTCTTTAGAAAACTGAAAATTCCAAATCGGCCGTATCGGTCAAACAGCTTCAAGAGATATGTTAGAGATTCAATAGTATAATTTTCAATATCAGTATCAATGCAAAATACTGATAAGCTTTTCTTTGATAAATTGATGGATAAACATATTTTATTCTCAAGAAAATTAGAAACTTTACACTCATTCTTTTGTCCTGGTTACTCTAAGCTATTTTCGGTACAAACGACTAAATAATGTTTAAAAAATTACTATTTATCCCTGCTTCAAATATTCAAAAAAGAAAAATTAACGGCAATTACTTATATTAAATACCAAGGGTCTATCAAGGATTTTTCTTGTTTTTTTGGGGGGGGGGGGTATTTTTTCAGGGGCTTACAAAAAAAACTTTACAAAAGGCAGACAAAAAAAATTACTTAAGAATAAAATAGAATTAATAATCCTAAAAAAATAAAATTATATATTCCTAAGAAATGAAATAAAATTAAAGCTCCAAAAAAATAGAATAAATTAATGTTCCTAAAAAATAAAATAAAATTAATGCTCCTAAAAAACAAAATAAAATTAATATTCCTAAAAAATAATTGAAATTAATGCTCCTAAGAAATAAAATAAAAATAATGCTCCTAAAAAATAGAATAAAATTAATGTTCACAAGAAATAAAATAAAATTAATGCTTCTAAAAAATAAAATAAAAATTGATGCTCCTAAACAATAAAATAAAATTAATATTCCTAAAAAATAAAATAAAATTAATGTTCCTAAAAACTAAAATAAAATTTATGCCCCTAAAAAAATTGAACGAAGCTCGGTCCCCTGGCACTTTAATAAATTTAAAACATTAAAAAAGTTTTAAAACAGCATAATGTCGTCATAAAAAGAGTCAAATATATAAGGCCATTATTTTACAAAAGGCATCCAAAATTGGTTTATTTGCATTTTGCTACTTTTATACTAGTCACACAACAAATTGTGTGTGTGGGGGGGGATGGATTCAAATCCGGTAGCCTCCCTCCCCTGGATATGGCCTTGTTAAACAGGTTTCTTTATATGATAAGCTGTTTGGTATGAAACGAAAAATTCTCTGATATTTTTGGAAAAATATTAACTTCAGGTGCACCTTTTTCACCTAGCGACCCTCACTTGTTTCCAGAAAAGAATTGTCACTAGTTGCTATTTGAATACTCGTACTTTATTTCTTCTTCAAATGTTAAAAACAACACTTCTTCAACGCTCACTATCTGATTTTAATGCGAGGAATGATATACATACGAAGCTATAAAAAAAATAATCATAAGATATATCCTATTGTTCTAGTGACGATTTTCAGATAAATCCAAGTAACTATAATAAATCAGGGAAAAAAATACGATACACCTCTCGGAATTCTACCCTGGGGGGAAGTCTTGGAAGATTACTCTTATGATTTCAGTAGTCAGAACATATGGCCGGGAAAAGCGTTTAATTTTAATTATTTATTTGACCCTTTCCCCTGACATATTTTGTCGGGGCCGTGCCCCCAATCAATTTTTTGTACATTAGGGTCACCGTGATCTAGTGGTTTGCGGCTGTAGTTTTCAAGCCGCTGAGAAAAAAATTGTTGAATAAATATTAAAATGTTGCCAAAAATTTAAATTGCAATTCAACATTTTAGTCATAAGGCACAAGAGAGGAAATTTTTTTGTAAATATTTCGACAATACATCCTAAAGAAAAGTAAATAGCGGTATTTAAAACTAAAATTAATAGAAATAAATTCAAACACTTCGTGGTAATGAACTGAAACCGTAAATCCAAAAAACGGAATTTTGATAGCAACACATACATCAAAAGAATAGGATTTTTCTGCTGATTTCAAATGCCTGAATAATCATGATTGGGTCAAGGAATAATATAATCTTGGCTTTAATAATTTAGCTTAGAAGTGCAACATGGCAAAAAAGCGTCTTGAAATTAAAAAAAATAACCCTTTTGGACAGTACGATGGTAAAAAACTTATTGTAAGAGGGATGTACACAAATCTAAAAAACTAAGATTAGGACCAAAAATGGAAAAAAGCGGCTTGAGATTAAAAAAAAGAAATCTTTTGAACAGTATTATGGTAAGAAATCCCAAAAGGAGTTTACACATAATAGTGTTCACAAGAAGAGTTAGACATAATTTACACATAAATTATGAGTCAGAAACAAATAGGGAAAAAGTTTTCTTGAAACTTAAAAAGAAGCCTTTTGCTTAGTACGATGGTAAGAAATCGTAAAAAAGGGGTACACAAATCTAAACAGAGTCAGTTTAAGCAAATAAAAATCTGACATGAAAATTAGCCTTAAAACAAAGTATGCTAGGCTTGGTCTTACCTGTCTAATAGATCACAGTTTGTGTGTTGCGATAGGAAATATACTGATCTAGCCTCGGTTTCCAAAGGGGTACCTCAAGGCTCAGTTTCGGGACCACTCCTATTTCTTATTTATATTAATGACCTTCCTCCATCTCCCAACCTTGATACCCACACTGTTTTGTTTGCAGACGATAGTAATTTTTTTGTGGTTTCTAATGATCTGCCCTCTGCTGTTGCTAAGGCTCAGCTCCTGCTCAACCATGTGCGTGATTGGTGTGAGCAGAACAGGATTCTGTTGAATAGCTCTAAGAGTAGCATTATTCATTTTGGAACCCCATACCACATGTCTGAACCTTTCCCAACAATCTTTGTTTTTTATGGTTCTGATATAATTCCCCAGTGCTTTTGTGTTAAGCTTCTTGGTGTGCACTTTGATTGTTCTCTTTCTTTCAAAACTCATATTTCCTGTACACATTCTATAATTTCTCGTCAATTGTCTATGCTTCATCGTGCCAATCAATTTCTTCCTCCTGATGTAATACTTTCTCTTTGCTATGCATTTGTCCTTCTTTATCGTTGTTATTGCTGCACTGTATGGGGCAATACTAACTATTCTTCCCTTCGGCAACTCCGAACAACACAGAATAGAGTGGTGTATGCAACTTTTTGCCTTCTCCAACTCTATCCTACAGCTGATCTTTACAGTGATACAGGTCTAGATGCCTTAGATGTGGTTATCAAGAAGCAAAACCTAAAACTAGCTCATCGAGCTTTCAATTTCTCGCTTCCTCCAAACATCTTATCCTACTTTGATCTAGCATCAACACGTAAGTGTTGCTTCAGAGCTCTGTTCACCAATTTTGGCTGCCTAAAAGGGTATCCTCAGCAGCTCAGAGGTCACCAATTTATAGAGCAATTGTTCTTTGGAACTCTATTCCCAGTGAACTTTCTCTTATCAAAAATACTTCTTCTTCCCTTTGCAGAAAAATATTCTCTAAGGCTTGAAGTAATTTCGTTTTTTTTTCTTAGTTTGCTGATTTATTTAGCTTTATCTATTTTTTTCCACTTAGCATTATCTAGTCTTTTTCTTTTATGTTTTATTTCATTATTATATTAGATAAGATAAGAACCCCGTTGTCTAATATTATTATTTACGGTTTGGAATCTATTTAAATTAAAGGAAATTTTCAGTTTGAAGAAATTTTAAGTATAAGATTATTGTGTAGCAGTTATTTTTTTTTCTCTGGTATTGTGGTTATATTTTTGAGGTATTGTTGTATTTTTTTTTTCTTCCCTGATTTGTCCTGTTTTGTAAGGATTTTGTGTTTGAAATGAGGTCCTCCACAAGCTATGCTTCTTGGGATTTCTAGCGCTTAAGTCTATTTATGTAATTATTTAAGCATTGAATAAATTGAAATTGAAATTGAAAATTGGTGCACATAAATTAGACACATCATTCTATAAGAATTAAATGTGGGTAGCAATTAGAAAACTTTCCAATAAAAATCGGCCACCACATCAGGGCTTGTAGAGGCTAGGGGTTGGAATAAAGATCAAGCTAAATCACCCACGAAAATAACACGTAAACAAAAAATGTACACTAATGTCGCAATATTCTGGAAATACAAGATAAAAACCTTAAAATCGCTGTTTAAAAAAACATGCTGAAGATGATTGCCTAAAAAGCGCATTATGATTTAATTTGACTGTCAATACAAGAAAATAATTTGTCGGTATAAATAAACAGAAGGGTGTGCCAAGGAAAATAAAATTGATGTTCCTAAAAAATGGAATAAATTAATATTACTTAAAAATAAAATAAAATTAATGTTCCTAAAAAAAAAATAAAACTAATGGTCTTAAGAAAAATAAAATTTAATGTTCCTAAAAAATAAAATAAAATTAATACTCCTAAAAATAAAATAAAATTAATGTTCCTAAGACATAAAATAAAATTAATGCTCCAAAAAACAATGAGCGAAGCTCGTTCCTCTGGCACTTTAATAAATTAAAACATTAAAAAAGTTTTAAAACAGCATAATGTCGTCATAAAAGGAGTTAAATATATAAAGCCATTACTGAAAAGCATGCTAATAAATCAAATATTGCTTCGACAATATTTGGCTTGATTGGTGATATATTTCAAGTTTAGAATGTTCTCATTCTCTGTTCCTTGAACAATACTTTAATCAAACAGTTCGTGATAACGAACTGTAAGTAATGAGCGACTCGGCTCAATAGTAACCGAAACTCTAAAAAACAGAAGTTTGATACCGATAGATACATCAAAAGAATCAGATTTTCGTACTGATTTCAAATATATAAGTTTCATCAAGTTTAGTCTTACCCATCAAAGTTACGAGCCTGAGAATATTTGCCCCGTTTTAGAAAAAAGGGAGAAACATCCCCTAAAAGCCATAGAATCTTGATGAAAATCACACCGTCAGATTCAGCGTATCAGAAAATCCTACTGTAGAGGTTTCTATCTCCTATCTACAAAAATGTGGAATTTTGTATTTTTTGCCAGAAAAAGATCACGGATGCGTGTTTATTTATATTTTTTGTTCAGGGGTGATTGTATAAACCTAGGGGTCCTAGAATATCGCAAGAAGGCTCATTTAAACGGAAATTGAAAGTCCTAGTGCCCTTTTTAAGTGACCTAAAAAACTGGATGGCAAGTAGGCTCCCTCTCACGCTAATTTTTTTCCCAAAGTCACCCGATCAAAATTTTGAGATAGCTATTTTGTCCAGCATAGTAAAAATATCTAATAACTATATCTTTGAGGATGATTTAATTCCCACAATCCCCGAGGGAAGGGTTGCAATGGCCAGGTGACGGGGATCTGGCCGTTGTTTACACATAGTATTGGTTATTAGGAAATATACAGACATTCTCAGAGGGTATTTTTTGGGTGGGGGGGGGGGTCAGGGGGGGAGAAGTTTACGTGGTAGGATCTTTCCATGGAGGAGCTTATCATGGAGGAAGGGATTTTTCCATGAAAGGGGTGCCGGATTTCCCAGCATTATTTAAAAAACGATCAGAAATTAAATAAATAAACGAGTTTTTTCAACTGAAAGTAATGAGCAACATTAAAACTTAAAACGAACAGAAATTATTACGTATATGAGGGGGTTCACGCCCTCGTCAATAGTTAGCTCTTTACGCTAAAGTTTTTTTTAGTACTTTCATAAGAGCTATTTATTCTAATTAAACCCTTTGTGATTCAGGGGTTATTTTTAAAGAATCGGAACAAAATTTGAACTTTAGCGTAAAGAACAAGGTACTGAAGAGGGGGTGAACTTCCTCATATACTTAGTAAAAAATATACGAATATAGAAGTTCGTTACCTAAGTTAATTCGTAAGTTTCGTATATTTATTACTAATAAAAACGTTCGTAAATAAAATTAAAAGCTCTAGTGCCCTTTTTAAGTAACCAACAAAACTGGAGGGTAACTAGGCCTTCTCCCAGAACCTTTTTTTGTCAAAATCATCCGATCAAAATTTTCAGAAAGCCCTTTAGCCAAAAAAAGTTAAATTAATGTGTAAATTTCGTTTTAATTATTCATGTACAGTGAGCCAAAATCCAAACCTTCATTAACTGAAAAATTTTTAGAAATTAAATTTTAAAAAACAAGTTTTTAAAATTAAAGTAAAGAGCGACAGTAAAACTTAAAACGAACAGAAATTATTCCTTACATGAACTAAAGTTTGACTTTTTGTCCCAATTCTTTAAAAACGACTCCTGTAACACAAGGGCCATTTAATTAGAATAATATTTTTTTTTAAGTTCTAGAAAAAACTTTTGAACAAAGAGCGAGGTATTGAGGAGGGGCAACCCCCAAATATATATTTCTGTTGGTTTTAAGTTTTGATGTTGCTCCTTTCCGTTGAAAAAACTTTTCATAGCGATGCTGAGCGAGGTTCAATCGAGCAGAATTTCCCCTATTTCACCGGGGGCAAGGCAATCCTGCATTTTTCCCTTTATTTTCTTGTCTTTTTTATTACAAGGGAAATTCACAAGGCCCTATGAAATTCAGGGATAGGACAGCCGGACATTCTACCCAACTAAAACTCGAAGCCTACTTTCTACCCTAGAATGGCAAAAATTGATGTCTACGTACTTGCAGGAAGGACTATTTATCTAGAAGCTTCATCCAACAAAAAATTGCTTTTTGAAACCGTCTCCCTGCAGGAGCAATCCCCTAAAAAGTCATCTTCAACTCCCGTAAGAAAAGTTTCAACAGTTCCCCGCAGTTAAAAAAAACTATCACCAATACGAGTAGAATACCATTTTTGTTGCTGTTGTCACAAATATGACATTACATAGGACGTTGCTGTTGTCACAATATGACGTTGCTGTTGTCACAAATATGACACAAATATTTCACAAATATGAGAAATTGTGGATGACTGTTTCTCCGAGGATTTAGGTCAACACATAGTCAATGTCCAGGTAAAGTAAACTCTTCAAAATAAACGCTTCACCTTGTAATACTGAAGTTAAAAGTGGTAGCCTAAATCCTTAAGTTAATCCTGTTTAATTTTTTTTTTGCATTTTATCTTAGTGATCTGATTGATCACAATCAAATCAAAATCACATCACAATCACATCACAATCTGATTGATCCAGTGCAATTCCACAATCAGATCACAATCACATCACAATCTGATTGATCCAGTGCAATTCCTGGTTCCAGTTCCACACTAACAGAAATGTTGACAAAACAAATATTTGAGTATATTCTAATGCAAGAAAGTGTTCCAGTAAACTTGAATTTGAATTAGGTAATAAAGACTCAATTTTAGAAGATTATAATCTTCTATAATCCAGGTGCAAAAAGAGAAAATAGGACTTTCAGCTGAGCCTTTACAAACGATTGATTTATCAAATAATTAACGTTGAGCAATACAATCATATTAATTTATAGTCGCATTAGTAAATTGTGCAAAAGCTTATTTCTTAAGAGTTCAAGCTGATATAAAATGGATGACGTCAAATCCTTAGAGATAAGATATGTAAAGCGAATTCATATTCCATTGCTAGTCAGTTCCGAATGATTCATACTAGTAATTACAGTTAAATAATTCTTTGAAATTTGTTTTAGAAATGGATAAAGTTCCGAAGAGTTTGTTGTTATTTCTGCTGTTATCCAGCAATTGTTACTGTTTATTGTTCGTCAATATAAATCCAACAAGAAGGCTAATTTATAGAGAGGAAATAACAAGTTATGATGTATCAATTTTATCGTTGACTTCATACCAAATTACTATCCCAGAAGCAATTAGCTATACTGTAATCTTCAAAAATGACCATAATGAAGTTGTAAAACTTTTAAATGAGACTTTGTTTTTTACCGCTAATGATGTTAATACTCAAAACCACAAAAACTTGATAGTGCAAGGCCTCGACCTGGGAGTCAGCCATATTGAAGCATATATTCAAGAAATTATGGATGAGATAGTAGTAGATAGTTTTGATTCAAATGTAACTGCAAGAGTGGAAGTTCTCGATAGTGTTGGTACAGCTGATCGTATTTTTGTGATAATATCAGCAGTGATTATTCTTTTGCATATTTTCCTGGCAGGCTGCAATTTAAGCTTAAAACCAATTTCGGAATCTTTGAAAACACCTATAGCTTTGAGCATAGGACTGGCGTGTCAATTTATAATAGGTCCCCTGGTAAGTTTTGTTTTGTATATACATAATGCGCCAGACGCTGCTCTTGCCCAGCGTTCTTCACGATTTTACAAATGTAGTTTAGAAACAGTCTGTTGCAACAGCTGTTACCCAGGATGGCCACTCCTAGTGATATATAACTTTTTCTAGGGATTTTTTTATATTGCCTAAACTAAAAACCCTAAATCAGCACTTAAATCAGTAGATAACTGAAGAAAGACACTAAATCAATCAAAAATCTGTGCAATCTGTAGACTTTTTTGCAATCTGTAAAATTTACTTAGAGACAGTGTTCCAGGATTAAGAAGAATTAAAAAAAAGGAATTGAAGTATATAATTGAATTAAGGGAGAATAGTTTACCGATTGGGTTAAGATAGAAGTATTTAGGGAGGAAAAGAGAGCAAGATAGTCCTCGATTTTGCCCGATGTATGGAAATATGGATGAGAATGTGGGTCATGTGAAGCATGAGTGTGTAGTAGTGTAGTATTGAGTGAGTTAAGAAATGAAATGTATTGAAAGTGTAGGTTCGATGAAAGATGGCTCTGATAAGGGATGAATATTTTGCAAGTGTTAAAAATTTAGGACGATATAAGCAATGAAGCACAGATGCAGATTTTTGTGATTTGTGTTTTCTTTGTTTATATTATGTAATGTTTATGTTATCTTTATGTAATGTCAATTATTTGAAAGTGAATTTTCTTTTTTGTTTAGTATTGCCATGACCCTAGGGACTTGGTGCAATTAGATTTGCTTAATAACTTACTTACCTACACAGCACCTTCACTAAAGCTTTACTGTCCGTTGAATCAAGTGCCTGTTCATAACCGATGAAACTGAGGACTAAAGGGGTCTGATTATTCAGACACTTTTCAATTCCTAATCTAAGAGTACAAATTTGGTCAACGTGTCCTCCCTTTCTTCTCTTAAAAGTTTATCTGCAGCATCTCTTAGTCTAACGAGAACCATCATACTGAGTCATTTGATTCCTACAGAAATCAAACTAAATTCCTCTATAATTACCACACTCGCTCTTATCATCTTTCTTGTAAAAGAGTTTAATAAAAGTTTTCCCATAATCATTAGGTAATCCCCCTTTTTCAAAAGTCTTATTCATAATCTTTTGGTAATCTATCTGTAGCTGCACAGCCACCATATTTAAAAAAAATTATTTACCATACTATCAGCACATGAGGCCTTATTATTTTTAATCATCTTAGTACTGTCTCTAGTACCTCATTGCAAAACAAATATTCCATCCCTTTCGCGAAACTTTTCCTTCTTTTCCGCATCATTTTTTCGACGTAATAGCTTAAATTATTTTTGTTTTTTCAAAGACCAAAGTAGTACGGCCATAGGCACCACTGAATACACATGCACTTACACAGGCCTGAGGCATGGATATGTGTGTAGTTTAACCGGTACATTGGGTTACCACGGCCAGTCACCTATTACTACGAACGATACTTACCTTACCAGACGGGTTTTCTAATGTGACACTCATTTTTTTGTGTGTCAGTCGGTTAGAGAGAGCTCACGATTACTCCATATGATAACTTGATTAGTCGGTTTTTATAAAAACTTGGCAAGCTATAATGTACTCAAGCAAAAACCCTATATAATGTTCATACACTGCATTCCAATTTTCATTATGTTTTAACACATTGATTATAGTACACTACATATTATTAACTTTGAAAACAATGGATTCGTCAATTTTCAATGTGAGTACACTTTTCATTCTTTTATTTACCAAAAAAAAAAAACAAAAAAAAAAAAAACGTTTTACTAGTAAATTCAAATTTCAGGGGGAGACTTAGCCCCCTCCCCTTCAACAATACAAAATCTTAAGAATATGATGAGTATATTCGATAGAAACGGCAAAGCACGCTTTTTTCTATTATGTAAATAAAATTTCTCCTCCACAGCTATGTTAACAAGTTTTAATTGTTTTGAAAAACAGTTCTTTATCATTCAGAAACAAGCTTTTTCCAAACATGTTGTATTTTTCCGATTTGAATGAAAAGCTTCCGTGTTACAAAGAGAGTGACAGTTTTGGGAGTCAAATTTCACAGGCTCTTGCTATAAACGTGCTTTGTCTAATTCCGATGTCGCGGCTATACTTACAAGCAGTTTCTCAACATTTGTGGTGACAATCCGCGTCTAAACGACTTTCTAGTGCTAAATGATGAATGAGGCGCTGATTCCCCTATCCCTCCCCCTAATGATTTTAATAATAATTCTTTTGGGATTTCCTTGAAAAATATCATTTTTTTTTATTTTCAGTGAAAAAATAGTGCCTTCATGATTCTGAGTAACTCATTCCATCCCCCTATTTTTTGAGGGGGTGGTAACGCACGGTTGACATTGTGACACTTTGATGGTGGTTAATCGAAGCTCTCGTTCCGTTGATGTGCCCTCATTTTCGTTAATGTCACTTATTTACTAAGGAAATTAAATCTCGTACAGGCTTTTACTGAGGACATTAAATCTCGTATATGTGTTTACTAAGAACAAATTTTTTTATCAATATTAAGGTTCTCTTTAGCCCTGTTTAAAGTTTTATGTTGTTTTTAAAAGGGAATTTCGCCTGTTTTTATCATATTTGCATATTTTTGTTGGGGAAACACACTGAAAAGCCATATTAAGAGCTATATTTGTGAGTTTTTCACTGACAATTCCTTTTTTTTTTAACCAAGCCTTGACCTTCCTAAGTGCATTTATACTGCGAAATGTCCCTAAGCTAACACAGCAAATGATAGAACCCCTACTATATTTGTGTTCCGATGTCACGGCTATACTTACAAGCAGTTTCTCAACATTTATAGTGACAATCCACGTCTGAACGACTTTCTAGTGCTAAATGATGAATGAGGTGCTGATTCTCCTATCCCTCCCCCTAATGATTTTAAAATAATTCTTTTGGGATATCCTCGAAAAATATCAATTTTTTTTATTTTCAATGAAATGATAATACCTTCTTGATCTTCAAAAATAAACCGATGAAGAAAATAAAATTTTCGTTAGTATATATCAGTAAGCAGAAGCAAGGTCAAGAAATTAATAATAGGATCACCTTTAAACAATAATATACAACACGCCTTAATCAGCAATAAACTTTTTGTCTTTAAACAAGAGGAGGAGGGCAAAATTTGACCTCTTAAGCATTTATCCAGCAAAATGGAAAAAGGGGGGATTTTTTTTTTCATGCTAAATTTTGCCTTCTTTTTTAAGGAAAAGGATACGTGAAATTACCCCCCTTCGGAAATGAAAAAGAGATGGAGTAAAGATATGATAATGCAAGCCACAGGACCCTCTAGTACCAAATATGCCGGTAGAATTACACATGATCTGGACATGCCAACAAGCAAACAACTTATGGTATCAGGCCACTCTCAAACCAGGATTAGCTCTATGCAAACTGGAAGGAAATGAAAAAGAGAATGGACCGCTTCTCATAATGCCTCAGCCCAGCCTACTCAAGATCTTGAGGTTGACCCCCTTCATGTTTTGCCAGGGACTTCAGGTGTAGAGGCCCAGTCAGAATTTGTAAGTATATATATATATATATTTTTTTTTCTTTCCCTATTTTCAAAAATAAGGTAAATTTTCTCAAGTGCATAGCTTTTGATGAGTAAAACTAAAATTGTTTTCTAAGCTATTCTATAATAATCTATTTTAATTTTCTTTAATTAACCAAATTAATAGTATATAAAGGAATGCTTATAGCACAAGAGTAGCTTATCATGCATATTCAAAAAATCTTACCTTTTAACTTCTCTTCTAACAAAAACGTTTTTTTTCTAATGCAAAAATCCAATTATTCCTTTAAACAAACTAACTATATAAAAAACAAACAATTCACTATTTCACATTTAACAATCAACCTCAAGCTGCTATATGTTTTTCCACAAAGGTTTTGCGCGCATCTGTCGCTTATCAAAATGTACCATCAATACACCGTAATATTTAATCTTCTCGACGTATAATTAGAATTTAAGTGCGCCTTGCATAGTGGGGTTTCATATAATAAGATTTCTATCTTCGATAAGATATATTAACACAGGAAGATGGTTTTTTACTAACATCCCAATAAGGCATCACAGTGATGTCAAGAAATATTATTTGGGCAAACCCATTTCAAGCAATTATTTCGAGGAAACAGTTTGGTGCGTATTAAAAGGTGTTTTTGAAACATAATTTGACGCTGTTCTATTTTGACGGGGTTGTGAAGTCCGATATCACAACTTGAAAGGAATTCAATCCTCCTACACTAAAGGAAGCTCCCGATTCCCAAGGGTCATCCCAGGGGGGCTCTAAAAAGGACCATCCGCCATTTTAATTGCACTTTAATTGTTGATATTGATGGAGAAAAAAAGTTCTTCTCTCTTACAATGATTTATTTAGTCCAGATCAATTACGTCCACGACTTCAAACAAAACCACTGCAAACTGACATAGAATAGTCTAAATTATCGAGAAAGTTACTCCAACACCACCCATTGATGTATGGGTTCTTGTCCAGTAACCAAAGCTGAAGATCAAGGGTTCATATAATATACTGTATAAGTTGAACGATGGTCGAATTTTATTGAGAGTTATATTCATGAAGGTCAAGCACTAGAGTTGGACCCATATTTTGCGTTTTTATTCGAAAAATTTTCGGAATAAAACCATTAGTTTTATATATCATTCTCTTGTTCTAACTTATCCTCTAAGAATAAGACTTCATTTTCCTGACTAAAACAAAATATATTTTTTTAACATGTTCAATTGTCATAATGAATGACATATGGCAATGTAACTTTTTCTTCTTCTTCTTTTAATTGTTCAGGTGGTGGGACAATGACTATGAAAAATTGACATAGTTTATTAACTTTATAAGATAATGGTTATTTTACATAAAAAATAAAACTTTTTTTCTACAGATTAATGATATAGCACCACCGCCACCATTGAGTGATGAAACAACTGAATTCACAGGACCAATTTTCTCACCACCAAGGGAGTTCAGTGATGAAGCTACACTAGTTCTAGAGAATATGGAGTGGCATAGGGGTTTCCTCAACCATGTTTTTGGGGAAATGGCTAGCCTAGACGACTTAACCTATGATATTGACATGCTTGAGTATCCGGGATGGGCAGGTATTCTTATGCGGGAATATATAGGGGATCTTGCTAGCGCATCTGAACCAATTTCTCATAATATAATTCTGTCATAGAAAAATATAGGCTGGCTCGGCCAGTGGTCCGCAAACACCTTGGTATATACAATAGAAGACTTCCTTACGCCATATTCACCCAATGTTATTGAATAGACTGGGAGAGATGATGTTATTGACAATTCCCTTTCGCCCTCCACCATTCCACTTAATGATATAGGTAGTAGTAGTGGTAATATAACAACAACAGCAACAGTACCCCTTCTTCCAGATTTTTTTCTCTCTAAGTCTGCCTTGGACCACACAATAGTCTATAGTACCAAATGTGGTTATCCAATCTACTTTCTAATGTTAGAGAATATAATAACGGATCCATCGGCCATTACCCATTCATATAATGATAAGATTTGAGCCATTCTTAAACAACAAATGGGAGTGTGGGGTATGGGGGTTAGTTTAAAATTATCGATATCACTAAAAATATTTTTTTTAAATGAAAATGCGGGTGAGAAGTATTTGATTTATCAGCACAAACTGATTTTGGCGTTGCGTCCGCATTTGTTAAAATTGTAGGAGGTTTTTCTAAATTTGCCTAATATTATTCGAAGTCAGTGGGAAATTTATCATGAGGGGGGGTATTTGGTCTGTGGTTTCATTTATTTAAAGTTTACATGTCAATGTTGGTGGGCTTAAAAAGGATTTTACTGTAAAAGGTGGACATGGGGAGAGGGCTATTGGTTTAAAATATAATTCAAATTTTGAGGTGTCTAAGGGGGTACAATGAATCTATTTCGATACGAGGCTGCAGTTTTTCAAGTATGCATATTTGATTGCGGAATAAAGAACACTTAAAAAAGATACTACTAAGAAGAAGATGTATAAAATGGCAATTAGGGAAAGGGTGGGTTCAATAGTCCCCCAAGTAAATTTTAATCATTTGAATGGTCAATATCCCATGACGCTACAAAGAAGATGTATGTTTGAGCGGACTGACGCATATTTAAAGATTAGTGTCATGGTGTTAAAGTAGGAATTAGAGTTTTAAGAGGGTCACTATTCTAATAAGAAGGGTATATTATTTCCAGTGTGGGCGCCTTCAGTTGAATCAGAAGAACTTTAGGCATAGCTTCTATACACCCCACCCACAGCCCCAAATTGAATAGGTATTTTCAATGTGATTACAGATATTAGAAGGGTCTTAAGTTATTTTAAAACGTAAGTTTGTGTGTTATTACTCTCCAACATTCCTCTCAAGATTTTGCTCTGATTTAAATTTAAAGCATCACATGAAACACTGTAAACCTCATGGATACCAGGCTTGTGGAGATGGTAAGTAAAGATAGAGCAATATTGAATTTTACAAATTTTCAAGACACACTCCTAATGAGCAATAAAATTACTTTGAACTGTGAGGCTAAGCTGCCAGACATGTGTATTCCATGATATTCAAATTGTTTTGAATTACATTAAGTCATAGGGGTCTTTTAGGCTCACACGCAACAATATTCCAACAATAACGTACTGATGTTGGATGCATTGGAGGTTTTGAATAACAGCGAAGACTGCAGGAGTTTAGTATTGGTCAGTCTAGTCATAACAGTGAACGGAGGAATTTCACGCCTTCACTAAACAAATTCTCCTATGCTCCTATCACCAGATGACCCATTGATCATTAAAATTAGTAACATGTGTTGGGTTTTGCAAGGGGGAATTAGATGATGGTGTTGGGAATGGGGGGAGGAGGAAGGTGATCGACCATGATCATTTGTGGCAGGAAATTACATCGGGAGGGAGTAACTTTAGAGGGGTAGCACACCAGTCATGCAATTTAAACGTTAGACAACAATATTTCCTACCTGTTTTTATACACAATTCCAATTACAACTTAAAGTTTGTTCTTCCGGCGTTGGCTCGCATTGCCAAGGGAGGAGTTGTAGATGACGCAAGGATAGATGGTTCTTTTTCATTTAATATCATATCCAAATCATTTGAGAAGCTACTGCTGCTAGAATTCATGTGGAAAACAGTTGACAAGGGTAACACTTGCCTGAATAAAATCCGTGTTTTAGACTCTTTCAGCTTCTTCCCCAAATCTTTAAGTCAATTGATTCAGGTACAGAAAAGTGACAATTTTGATAGCCCCCCTCTCCTCAAACAGCGCTTCTCCGATGATGAAATATATGATTTATTAACATGTAAGGGTATATATCCATATGATTATTACAACTCTGGCTCGAGTCTAGATGAGGTGTCACTATCATTCATTAAAAGTTTTAACAAGTCTCTTCCTAGGAGTGAGTGCACCACTAGCGACTACGATTGTGCAAAGATTGTTTGGATAAAGGGTAGGTATAAAAAAGGGTTGGAATACTGTAAACTTTACTTGGCCATTGAAGTAATCACTCTTATGTATACTGTGTGCAAGAGTACGGATAAAATCTCTGGGGAATTTGGGTTGGATTTAGGTTATTATTTTTCCACTCCTCATTTGGTGATAGACTTAATAATTAAAATCAGGAAATAAGAAATTGGTCTGTTTGCCGTCGTGGATCAGCATCTGTTTGTAGAGATATGATTGGGGGTTGGGTCTGTTTTTCACGGGGATCGTGTCATGAAAACAGATCCGAGAGGACAGCACCCCGATGAAAAGTTGGACACAGTTTTTTTGGATATGAATTATCTTTACCCATCGGCAATGTCTCACTACTGTTTGCCGTGTGTCAATTTTAATTGGCTTGACAATCCACGTGCTTCGAATGTCCCCGACATGACTAATATTATGGAGACTGGAGCACAGGGATGGTTTTTTTAAATTGACGGGGTAAGACTCATGACACTCCATGACACGGTAAAGGACTTTGTTTGTCTATGAATAAATAGTCCAGTGGGTAGGGACTCTCTTGGTCCTTCCACTTTACCTTCAGTCGTGGCTGTATTTACGCACTAGGTCCCATCTCTACAAAAACTAATTGCCGATCTCAACCCGAAACACAATATCGTTGTTCATCACATGCTATTGAAATGGATGGTGTCCAATGGTTTCAAGGTCACAAAAATTCATAGAGCCCTCAAATTTGATCAAAAAGCTTGACATAAAAACGTTTATTGATACCTTTGTCAGTAGGCGTTCACAAGTGAAAACGAAAGTTGAAAAAGAAGTCTATAAACTCATTTTGAACTCAGCTTTCGGTAAAATGTGCGAGAGCGTAAGACACAGAAGTCGATTTGACATTGTAACCAACCCCAAAGATTGTGCTCGAATCATTGCGGATCCAAACTTCACAACGTTAACAATCATAAACTCAAATATGGTGCTCCTACATCGCAAGAAAAGAAACATTGTATTAAACAAAAATAGTGCAGGCGAAATTGCAATAACTCAAATAACCAAGAAACTCATGTTGTCTTTTCATTACAATGTGTGCGAGGTACAGTGGCTGATTCAGGGACAAGTTCAAGTATACTATGTGGACACTGATTCACTCCAGTTAAAATTCAAAACTGAAAATCTATTGAAAGATTTTCAAAATGGTAAGTACATTAGGTCACGAATGGACTACGCTAGCTTTCAGGATTCCCTCTACTCGAAGCCAGTGAGACACCAGGCCCCAAATCAACTGTTAATGCTAAAATCTGAAACCGGTAGCGATATGATATCCAGTGGTGTTTTTCCCGGTCCGAAGGTATATTTTGTGGAAACGCACTGCAAGGATATCAAACAAGTTTGCAAGGGCGTACTTACACTCTTTTTAAAAAATAATTTCGAAATGAGTTACTATAGAAACTTTGTGGAACGTAGTTTAGTGCCAAGGGCGAAAGTCATGATGATTCGCTCTTTACAAAATAATAACTATACAGTTAGAATTGAGAAAAACGCCATTTCTGCCATATCTGACAACTTATTTGTACTTGAGTTTGGTCTGAAGTTACAAACAAACGTTAATTATTTAATTTCAGACCGATTTGAATTTATAGAGTAAATAAAACAACTCGGTCTAGAAAAATTAACTTAAATTCACTAAAAAAAAAAAGTATAAATTGGGTGGGAGGGTTTTTTGGGTAATTAGGTGTATTTTTTTTGTTTTTTTTTAATTCTTTATCACAAACAATTTTCAATGTGTGTGTGTGTGCAAGGCAGATAAATTTTCACTACTTGTTGCCAGCCCCGGCCCGGGCCCGCCGCACTCGGCCCCTGCGTCCCGGCACCCCGTACATACCGGCCCGTCCCTTGCCGCCGCAGCCGCCGCCCGGGGGGAGGGGGGCCACCAAAATTTAAAATTCTGTAAATAAAAGTGTATGATATTATTCCAAGTGCATTATTCAATAAATGTTGTATTTTTTATAAATAAAAAAAAAAGTGTATTTATTTAAGTGTTTTTTTTTTTTTTTTTTTATAGTGGTTATGTAAATGTTGTATTTTTTATTATAAATAAATTAAAAAAGTGTATTTTTTTCATGTTTAAAGTGCTTTTTTCAATGTAGTATTTTTTAAAAGTATAGTTACTTTTTTATGTTTAATAAAGTAAAATATTATTCTTTATTCGTCTTCTTCTTCTTCTCATTATTATTGTTATTCTTCTTAACTGTAGTAGTAATAGTTAAATTATTTAGTTGTTAGACTGCTATAGTACATAGTTGGTTGTCTAAGTGAGTTGTGGAAGGAAATATGCATCAATTTGAAACACAATTCAGATAGTGTCCGTGTGGACCGTCAGTGTCAGGCAATACAACACTCTTAACTAAAATAATTAAAAATTGTGATAAAATGTTTGTGGAAAAGCCGAAAAAAATCTACCATTGTTACAGTATTTGGCAGGATTAAAAATTGTTTTTTTATTTAATTTCTGATCTTTTTTTAGTTAATGCAGCTTTTATTTTGGCTCGCCGGCATTGAATAAGTAAACAAAATTTGCATAAAAAATTTAATTTTCTTTTGCTAAATGGTTGTCTCTAAATTTGGTTCTGACGTAATTTAAAAATTAACTTACGTAACGAACTTCTATATTCGTATATTTTTCTTCTGGCAAAAAATACACAGTTGCGGATTTTTGCAGATATGAGCTTGAAACCTATGTTATAGGTTTTTCTGATACGCTGAATTTGACGGTGTGATTTTCATTAAATTTCTTTCACTTTTAGGGGATATTTCCCCCCTCTGTAAAAAATCAGGTAAATTTTCTCAGGCTCGTAGCCTTTGATGAGTAATACTAAAATTAATAAAATTCATATATTTAGAATCAACATTATAAGCCCATTCTTTTGATACATTTATTGACATCAAATTTCAGTTTTTAAAAGTTTCGATTACTATTGAGCCGTATCGCTTGTTTTTCTTATTGTTTTTTTTATTACGTATATGTTATTACGTATATGATGGGGTTCTCCCCTAAGTCAATACCACGCTCTTTACGTTAAAAGTTAAAAAGAATTTTGAATTCACAAACCCCTGAATCACAAAGGCCGTTTAATTAGAATAGATAGCTCTTTTGAAAGCACTAAAACAAACTGTAGCGTAAAGAGCGAGGTATTGACTTGGGGGAGAACCCCCTCATATACGTAATAATTTATGTTCATTTTAAGTTATAATGTTGCTTCTTACTTTCAGTTGAAAAAACTGTTTTTTTTTTTAAATTTAATTTCTGATCGTTTTTTAAATAATGCTTGGAAATCTGGCGCCCCCTTCATAGAAATATCCCGTGCCCCAAAGAAACATCCTCCACGGAAAGATTCTCCCGAGTAACCTCCTTCTCTAGCCCCCCGCCACTAGAAAAAAATACTTCCTGAAAATGTTTATAGACGTCCCAATAAACAAAACGAAATGCAAGCAATGGGCAAAGTTCATAACTTCCAGCCCTTCCCCAGTGAACTGTGGGGGATTAAGTCGTCGTAAAAGACATATTTATTAGATTTTCGACTATGCTGAACAAAATGGCTATCACAAAATTTTAATTAGGTGACTTTGAGAAAAAAATGAACATGGGAGGGGGCCTAGTTGCCCTCAAATTGTTTTGGTCACTTAAAGAGGGCCCTAGAACTTTTAATTTCCGTTCCAATGAGCTCTCTTACGATATTCTTGGACCACTGAGTCAATACGATTAACTCTGGGAGAAAAAAAAAAACAAATAAACACGCACCCGTGATCTTTCTTCTGGCAAAAAATGTAAAATTCCACATTTTTGTAGATAGGAGCTTGAAACCTCTACAGTAGGGTTCTCTGATACGCTGAATATGATGGTGTGAATTTCATTAAGGTTCTATAACTTTTAGGGGGTCTTTTCCCCTTTTTTCGAAAATTAGCCAAATTTTCTCAGGCCTGTAACTTTTGATGGGTAATATTAAACTTGATGAAACTTATATATTTGAAATCAGAATTAAAATTTGATTCTTTTGATGTATCTATTGGTACCAAAATTCCGTTTTTTAGAGTTTCGGTTACCATTGAGCCGGGTTGCTCCTTACTTACAGTTCGTTACCACGAACTGTTTGATAGGATATCTTGAAAAAATTTCACAATAAAAATAATTTTGACCCTTAAAAAATTTTTCGTTTTGATCCTGTTTTCTTAGAATAAAACAGCAGTTTTCTTCTAAGCGTCTGGTTAGTAATATAAAAGTAAGGACTACCAAAAATAAAAATAAAAGTAAAATCAAAAATAAGTAATATAAAAGTAAGGACTACCAAAAATAAAATACCAAAATAAAAGTAAGGTAAAAATAAAATAAAAATAAAAGTAAGTAAAAAAAAAAGTAAAAGCAAAAATAAAGTAATATAAAAGTAAGGACTACCAAAAATGAAATACCAAAAATAAAAGTAAGGTAAAAATAAAACAAGAATAAAAGTAAGTTAAAAATAAAAGTAAAAATAAAGTAATATAAAAGTAAGGACTACCAAAAATAAAACACTAAAACTAAAAGTAAGGTAAAAATAAAATAAAAATAAAAGTAAATAAAAAATAAAAGTAAAAGTAAAAATAAAGTAATATAAAAGTAAGGACTACCAAAAATAAAATACCAAAAATAAAAGTAAGGACTCTTGTCTGATTTTCAACCAATAAGATTAAAGGCAAACATGGGCCCCAATGAGGGAGGGCAGGGGGGTGAAACCCCCCCCCCCGGGCTGAATGATGCTGCTTTATTTTTATATTTTTGTTCTGAGATTTCTATTATATAGCATTAAAAGTGCCGATTAGACGATGTTTGCCCTCCCCTGAAATTCAGCTTATGGGCGCCCATGAAGGCAAATAAGCTTATTCCAAATCAATTGCAACGTCTTCCCGAATAAGCTGAATAGTCCCACTTTTTAAGGATAAAAAGTCCAATCATTATCCAGTTGAATTAAAATCAAGTATTTTGAAGGCATCAAGACATGGATAATTATAGAAAAAGCCAGGACAGATAGACCGAGTGATACAGTGGCAATTCTGGGATAGGCCTTTTTTAGGAATATACAAAAATGATGTCATTTCATTTGTCGATAGATAAATCTAAGGTCATTTTGTGCCGTATTTGAAAGGGGCTGTCCCCTCCTCATCGCCTTGCTCTTTACGCTAAAGTTTGACTCTGTCTCACAACTTTTTTTTTAAAACAATAAAAAAAAACTTAAGTGTAAAAAGCGAGGCATTGAGGAGGGGAAAAATATATTTACGTCTAGGTCATCAACATAAGCCTGACTGTACCAAGAATTCCATTTAAATAGACTCATTAGACTGAGCTTTTTATTGAACTTTAGACTATTGAAGCATTAGACTGAACTCATTAGACTCATTAGACTCAAGGACTGAGAACAGTCCTTGAGCTACTTTTAGTCCCCATTAACTCAACTAGTACTTGCCAGTTCCTGAGAATTGTATCATTTACCTTTTTTCAAAAGTAACTGTTTTTCACCTGTTACACTTTCTTTACGAGAAAAAGTATTTAAAATCAGTTATTGCAGAGGTTCTGAACAGTTTCGAGAATGCTCTACAACACACAGCTGATTGCCCCAGTTTAACTCCTACCGTGGCCCGTGGGGCCTTTTGATCAGAGGTAAAAAAAAATGCGCGAAACTAATATTGAAGATGCATTAAACATAAAATTCAAATTAACAAAGAAAAAGTGTAGATATAAACAGATAGGAGTTCAAATCCACCCATACTAAAAAATAACTCACAAACACCAAAAACAGAAAAGCTCTATTCCGCGTTTTAAGATCAAGAAGAGTCGTACAAAAAAAAACAAAAAAAAACGCTACGCCTTTTAAAGTTACCTAGGTGTATTTCACTTTCAAGGGAAATATCTTGGTTGCTATGTCTCTAGAGGTTGTTTCCTCTTTTTTATTTCTTTCTGATTTTACTTCTGTTCTAGATTACCTTTGGAGCCTCAATGCTAATATTTGAGCAGAAGCTGCTAAGATTAGGTCTGTTTTGCATTGGAATTTGTCCTGGAGGACTTGCTTCGGTCTTTTATACGAGGGCGTTTAACGGAGATACCTCCCTGAGCATCACACTCACATTAATTTCTACGTTTGCAGCAATAGGTAAGAAGAGTTACTACCATATTGCACGGATACTTGACTTGTTGTAATAAAACAACCGGTGAGTCCGGTGAGTGTCAGTAGTAAGGCAATAGGCACCACGAGCCCTATAAGGAACCCTACAAGAATATGCTCAAAAGTGTAATAGATACGAACCCTACATTCAGCCCTACAAGAATATGCTCAAAAGTGTAATAGATACGAACCATACATTCAACCCTACAAGAATATGCACAAAAGTGTATAATATTTGAACCCTACAAGGAACCCTACAAGAATATGCTCAAAAGTGTAATAGATATTTACCCCGGTCTAAATGAATTTGAGGGCAACTTTTTCAACTGGGTAAATAAATTAATATTGACTTTGGACACGTTTAACGAGAGGGGAAGTGGGTCCACAATTTTATACATTGAACACATGGATCTGAATCTCAGTAGATTTAAAAAAAACTTTAGTTTAAGGGGAGGCCGGGGGAACAAAATAAAATGCCACCCAGATTTGTCGGCTACCAAAGGTGTTCAAGGTTTCAGTTTTGACACGGGGCTGCAATGCTTTAAATATGCTTTTTTAGCAGCAGCCCATAAAACATTAAAACAAAGAGTTAACAATGAAAAATCTCGACGGACTTGCTCGTAACGGTGGAGAAAATTTCCCTAACGTACATTTTGATAATTTAGAGGGGAAGTACCCTGTGGTATTGAAATAGATAGGCATATACGATAAACCAAATCAAAATCTTGGGTTGGGGGTGGTTGTTCTGCATTATGAAACATAATTTGCAGAGGGGGGAAAGAAACCAAATAAAAAAGGGGTTTTATATTCAGTTAGGACACCAATGGTGGATAATGTTAAAAATTGGGTTTGGGTGATTTACGAACTCCCCAAAGATGTAAATTCCTATGTTCATTTTTTCCCCGTTACAGCAATAAGTCGACTCTTATCCCAAGGCGTTCAGAAAGGTGAATGTCTCTATTGCCCCAGGTACCTTTCTTCATTCACAACCAAAGAAGTATTCTTGGATCCCGTGGGGTACTGCACAATTTCTTAGAATCAAAGAATTGAATTACTGAGAGAAGGCAAAGATACTTTACAATTTTAACTCATCCAAAATTTCCTACTAAAAGTAGATAAAACGTGTTTCGATTGTGAATCTAGACTGGTGGAGGTATCGGTACTTTGAAATTATTTAATACAATAGCGTAACTATCATGTGACTTGGTACTTTGAAATTATTTTCTATAATAGCGTAACTTTCATGTGACTTGGTACTTTGAAATTATTTTCAACAACAGCGTAACTATCATGTGACTTGGTACTTTGAAATTATTTTTTATAATAGAGTAACTTTCATGGGACTTGGTACTTTGAAATTATTTTCTATAATAGCGTAACTATCATGTGAAATGGTGCTTTGCATCTATTTTCAACAACATCTTCACTAAACTTTGACTCTGTGCTTTTAAATTATTTTCTATAAGAGTGTAACTATCATATTATTTTGTATTGTGAATTTATTTTCTAGAATAGAGTAGCTATAATGCCAATTTGGCCTTTTAAATTATTTTGCAAATTCACGTACCTTTAATATGATTTGGTAGTTTGAAATTATTTTCTAAAATAGAGTAACTATTATGTTACATGTTACTTTGAAATTATATTATAAAATAGTGTAACTATCATGTGATATGGTACTTTGAAATTATTTTCTACAATAGCGTAACTATCATGTGACTTGGTACTTTGAAATTATTTTATACAATCGTGTAACTATCATGTGACTTGGTACTTTGAAATTATTTTCTATAATAACGTAACTATCATGTGATTTGGTATTTTGAAATTATTTTCTATAATAGCGTAGCTATACTGTGACTTTTTAATTTGAAATCATTTTCTAGAATAGCTTATATATCATTTTAGTTTTTAATTTGATATTATTTTATACAATAGCGTAACTATCATGTGACTTGGTACTTTTAAATTATTTTCTAAAATAGAGTAAATATCATGAGACATGGTACTTTGAAATTATTTTCTACAATAGCTTAACTATTATGTGTCTTGGTACTTTGAAATAATTTTCTATAATAGTGTAACTATCATGTGACTTGGTACTTTGAAATTATTTTCTATAATAGTGTAACTTTCATTTGACTTGGGACTTTGAAATTATTTTCTATAATAGTGTAACTATCATGTGACTTGGTACTTTGAAATTATTTTCTATAATAGCATAACTATCATGTGACTTGGTACTTTGAAATTATTTTTCACAATAGCGTAAATATCATATGACTTGGTACTTTGAAATTATTTTCTGAAATAGTGCAACTATCATGTGATTTGGTATTTTGAAATTTTTTTCTACAATAACGTAACTATCATGTGACTTGGTACTTTGAAATTATTATATACAATAGCATAACTATCATGAGACTTGGTACTTTTAAATTATTTTCTACTATAGCGTAACTCATGTGACTTGGTATTTTGAAATTATTTTCTATAACAGCGTAACTATCAGGTGACTTGGTACTTTGAAATCATATTCTATAATAGCGCAACTATCATGTGACTTGGTACTTTGAAATTATTTTATACAATAGCGTAACTATCATTTGACATGGTACTTTGAAATTATTTTATACAATAGTGTAACTATCATGTGACATGGTACTTTGAAATTATTTTCTACAATAGCGTAACTATCAAGTGACTTGGTACTTTGAAATTCTTTTCTTCAATAGGGTAAATGTAATGTGAGTTCGTACTTTGTATATATTTTCTACAATAGCGTATCAAGTGATTTGTTACTTTGAAATTAATTTCTAAAAAAGCGTAACTATCATGACACAAGGTACTTTGACCTCATTTTCTATAATAGTGTAACTATCATGTGACTTGGTACTTTGAAATTATTTTCTATAATAGCGTAACTATCTTGTGATTTGGTATTTTGAAATTATTTTCTATAATAGCGTAGCTATACTGTGACTTGTTAATTTTAAATCATTTTCCATACCCGCGAAACTTTCATGTGACTTGGTACTAAAATAGAGTAACTATTATGTTACTTGGTACTTTGAAATTATTTTCTAAAATAGCGTAACTATCATGTGACTTGGTACTTTCAAATTATTTTCTATAATAGCGTATCTATACTTTGAGTTGGCACTTTGATATTATTTTCTACATTAGCGTAATTATCTTGTGACTCGGTACTTTGAAATTCTTTTCTATAAAACTATAACTATCATTTTACTTGGTGCTTTAAATTTATTATACTTAATAACATAACTATCATGTGAGATGGTACTTTGAAATTATTTTCCACAATAGCGTAACTATCATGTGACTTGGTATTTTGAAATTATTTTCTACAATCGCGTAACTATTATGTGACTTGGTACTTTGAGATTATTTTTTATAATATTATAACTACCATGTGTCCTTGTACTTTGAAATTATTTTATAAAATAGCGTAACTGTCCTGTGTAATGTTACTTTGAAATTATTCTCTGAAATAGATTAACTATCATGTTACATTGTACTTTGAAATTATTTTATATAACAGCGTAACTATCAGGTGAAACGGTACTTTGAAATCTTATTCTACAAAAGCATAACTATCATGTGAGTTGGTACTTTGAAATTATTTTATAGAATAGTGTAACTATCATGTGACATTGTACTTTGAAATTTTTTATACAATAGCGTAACTATCATGTGACATGGTACTTTGAAATTATTTTCTACAATAGCGTAACTATCATGTGACTTGGTACTTTGAAATTATTTTCTATAATAGCGTAACTATCATGTGACTTGGTACTTTGAAATTATTTTCTATAATAGCGTAAAATTCACTACCGCGATCCGTTTGAATTTTTTTATATGAATCCTGTTCGAGAATACTTTCAATGGCCGGAGCAACTTCAACGCCTCTCTTTGATCGCAATGGAATGGCGTGTGCATAGCGACTAAAAGCACTGATTGCAAGTAGAATGTACTTGTACGGTGTGTTGTGACGTTGTAGAATCTTATCTAGAGTTAGGAGATCTGCTTGCATTATATGCAATGGGAAAAAGGCTTTAGTTTTTCGATATTGATTAGCACGAAGTCTATGATTTCTAAGCAGAGTGTAACTTGATTAATTTTGTAGATAGTCTTGTACACTTTTAGTGTGAACGCCAGTGACCTTGGAAAGAGTGGTGGGTGAACTTAAACTCCCCACCTCACCAATATTTTCATAAACACGTTTCAGAACTTCAACCATTTTGAACGTAAACAAGTTGTGTAACGTCCACTACCCTTTTGTATAGTGGCGGTTGGTGGTGGTGACGTTGACTTGATACGTCTTCGCTTTTGTCTAGCTATCAGTGGTGTGCTAGTATTTTCCAAAATTGATTTAAAATCTTCTTCTTCTTCATGTTCATATTTTAATGGTGTTGACAATGATGCATGTTCATTTAATTTTTTTAGAATTTGTCTATTGCTAATAAGGCCTTTGGAAAAGTTTAATGTAATTAGAAAGTTGTATAGATGAGCGTCAAATGATAATAATCCTCTACAATTTGTAACCATGTCAAATATTAAATCAAGTTGATTATAGCTCTTGCCTTGAATTATAATCCCTTTCCCGTTGTTTTAAACTTGAACATTATCTTGACCACTTTTCAAAAGATAAGTTATGAGTTGTGTTCTTTGTTCAAGATCATTGTTGGGCCATAAAATTCCCATTTTAAATACTAATGAATAAGATTCCTCCTTCTTTAACTGTGTTCCATCAGCACAATCCTGAGGAGATAATTCTTTTTTGTGATCAATAGCAACAGCAGCAGTGGCCTCTAAACGATACGACTTATATTTGTCCACTCGGTGAAGTGCATCTTGAAGTAAAAGTAATTTTTTATCTTCCTCAATATTCTCGTTGTCAAGGAATTTACTCAGATTGTTCTCAAAGTGTTCCAAGGGTGAGAGAGCGAGTTCTATTGGAGTCAATTTATAGGGTTTTACCATCTAGAGAAAACTGTTTACAAGTCCTCCAATTATCGGTAGTAAAAGTGTAAAAAAGCTAAATTAGCCGGGGTTACGTGCGCGCACGTAACCCCGTCTAATTTTTTTTTTCATAATTTCCTGAATTAAATTTCTGTATTGTGTATCCAAGAGGTGAATAACCCCGAAATAAGAGGCTGTTAGCTCCCTCCCTCAATACACATCTTTTGAAAAACTACACCAGAGTGGTATTTTCTGCCATTTTTGTCACTAAGTAATTTCAAAGTACCAAGTCACATGATAGTTACGCTATTATAGAAAATAATTTCAAATTACCAAGTCACATGATAGTTATGCTGTTGTAGAAAATAATTTCAAAGTACCAAGTCACATGAAAGTTACGCTAGAATTTCAATGTACCAAGTCACATGATAGTTACGCTATTATAGAAAATAATTTCAAAGTACCAATATATATATATATATATATATATATATATATATATATATATATATATATATATATATATATATATATATATATATATATATATATATATATATATATATATATATATATATATATATATATATATATATATATATATATATATATATATATATATATATATATATATATATGGAGGATGGTAATGATGCTCGTCCGGAGTTAGGGCCCATGCAAATTGGCGCATGAAGAACGACCTCCACGTGCCTTTGGATACCTGGCTAGCCACCAGAGAACCAAATGCATCAAGGGACGGTTGGGTTGGCAGCCCTACTCCTGAAACTTCTAATGCTACGAATGGAACCAGAAATTCAGCTTCGGATATATCATCTCAAACCCCGTATTGACCTTGGACCGCCCAAGGAAAATCCCCTCTGAACATCGTTGACCGAGGTGGCACCAATCTGGTCACCCGGAACGTCCTGACACTGAACCAACCCAGTTCGAAGCTTCTTTTAGCAAAAGAACTAAAAAAAATAAAGTCACAATAGCTGGAGTCACCGAAACACACCTCCCTGGACATGGTGAAGAGGACATAGGTGAAGGAAGCACATTGGTGTGGTCTGGCGGTAGCCAAAGAAGAGGAGGCGTTGGCCTAGTACTGAACAGTGCTGCACGTAGGGCCCTCCTGTCATTCAAACCAGTATCGCCTAGACTCCTGTCAGCAAGACTGGATGGGAAGCACGGCAAAATAACTGTCATTACGGGCTATGCCCCCACAAACGACGCTGATGAAGAAGACAAAGACGATTTCTATAACCTGCTTAGTTCTGAACTATCTTCTGTACCTCCCCACGACTACCTCCTCCTCCTAGGAGACTTGAATGTAAGTGTTTCAAACGAATCAGGCCTGTGTGATCTCGCTGTTGGACCTGTTACAGTGGATAGCCTAAACGATAATGGAGAGAGGCTGCTGAATTGTTGTCTGGCCCATAATCTAACGATTGCGAACACATGGTTCCAGAGACCAAATATAGCCAAGTACACCTGGTATAGCAATGATGGATCAACAAAGAAGATGCTTGACTACATCATCGTACGTCGACGATGGCTGTCGTCTGTCCAGAATTTCCGCACCTACCGTGGCGCCGAGCTCGGGAACACCGACCACCGGCTGGTAGCAGCCAAAATTAAGCTCCGCCTCAAAGCTATGAAGAACAGCCAGTCTTCTCGGAAAATTGATGCCGGTCGCATCCAACAGGACCCTGCTCTGGCTGAGCGGTACCATGTGGAGATGTCCAACAGATTTGAGGTCCTTGGCCAATGCGATGATAGTGAAGTTGCATGGAAGTCCTTCAAAGAGAACACTCTTGCGGCAGCAACTGACGTTGTTGGAATGAGGCAACGGAAGAAAAAGGACTGGATCAGTAATCACTCCCTTTCCATCATAGAGCTCAGGCGAGAAGCACGTCTTGGTGGGGACATGGCTACATACAGACTGCTAAAGAAAGAGCGCAATTCCATGTTGCATAAAGACCGCAAGGCTTTTATTGACAGCAATGCATCCGAACTGCAAGAGGCCGCCAAGAAAAATGACAGTGGAGCCACCTACAAGATTCTTCGTGAGCTGTCAGGTCAGCACACTCAAACTACGCCAAACCTTCGAAGCGCTAGCGGTGAGAATATCTACGACCAATCACAATGCCTCCACCAGTGGGAGGACCACTTTGAGAAACTGCTCAACTCAGATCCACCAGACCAGACGGACCATGAGCTAGCAGCTGCTGCGGCTACTACCATACCTGCTCCTGATGGTCCTGAATTTATAGCGGAGGAGATAAAAGCTGCCACCCGCAAGCTAAAGAATAACAAAGCGCCAGGAATATGTGGCCTAACATCGGAATTCCTTAAAAATGGGGGTCCAGCCATGATCCTCTGGCTACAAATGCTGTTTAACCTTGTTTGGCACTCTGAAAAAATCCCCTGAGACTGGAAGAAGGGCCTACTTGTGCCAATCTACAAGAGGAAGGGGAGCAGACAGAATGTATCAATTATCGTGGCATAACTTTACTCTCAGTTCCTGGAAAGCTCTTCGCTATGCTGCTTCTCAAACGGGCAACAAGATACCTCCATGCCCTGCGTCGCCCCCAGCAAGCTGGCTTCATGCCAGGCAGGTCCACCACCGAGCAAATCCATACGATTAGACAGCTAGTAGAGAAAACTCTTGAATATAAGAGGAAGGCGTACATTGCCTTTGTCGATTTTCGATCTGCCTTCGACACTGTCGATAGGCAGTCACTATGGCTAATCCTCCAGTCTGCTGGCGTACCCACGAAAATCGTCCGTCTCCTCAAAGAGCTGTATAATAACACTGAAAGTGCGGTGATCGTAAATGGACGGCCTTCTGCATATTTCAAAATTAAAAATGGTGTCCGGCAAAGATGTGCCGCTGCACCTGAGCTCTTTAACTGTGTAATAGACCAAATCCTGAATAAAACACAACTGGTTCAGCCATTTGGCATAGGCTTTGCTGCAAGAGTTCTTTCAGACGTCGACTTTGCCGACGACGTGGCGCTAATATGCGAAAACATTAGTGACCTAAAAACTACACTGGAAACACTGGCCTCTGCCGCTGAGAAATTCGGTCTGAAAATAAATTGGTCAAAGACCAAGATAATGCCCGTTGAGAAAACGCCGTCCAACCCCCTGTCATCTGTGGAAATTTGTGGCCAGACTGTAGAGGTAGTCAAGCAGTTTACCTACCTTGGTTCAATTGTCTGCTCAAACGGAAGCCTAAATGCCGAAATATCAGCAAGAGCGGCAAAAGCAAACTCTGTCTTCGGTCGCCTTCTAAAAACAGTCTTCCATAAACCCCAGATCAGCCGTCTCATCAAAGCACGAATATATTCTGCTTCAGTTGCCAGCGTTATGCTCTATTCTGCTGAGACGTGGTCGCTGACTCAGAAACAGACGTTGAAGGTAGATGCCATCCAGACGAAGCACCTCCGAAAAATCGAACGCTCCCGATGGCCCGACAGGGTACGAAATTCGGAAATCCTCAGGTCCTTCAAACTCCTACCCCTGTCCGAGCAGCTTGAGTCTCGCTCGCTGCGTTGGTATGGCCATCTGCTCCGTCTGCCTGCCCAAACACCCGCCCGACTCATCTTCGATTTCGACCCAGCTGCAAACGGCTGGAGGCGTCCTAGGGGAAGACCACGCACCAGATGGGCGGACTTCATCCGTGATCAGCTCGCCTCCAGAAACATCAACCCGGCTGAAGGGACAACCCTCGCCCTGAACCAACCACTCTGGAGAAGACTGACGGCGATGACGACTGGTTCCCTCTACGCTGCCGACGCTGCCGAGCAAGAGCCTTAAGTAAAGTAAGTAAGTAAGTAATATATATATATATATATATATATATATATATATATATATATATATATATATATATATATATATATATATATATATATATATATATATATATATATATATATATATATATATATATATATATATATATATATATTATATATATATATATATATATATATATATATATATATATATATATATATATATATAGTGTCCCCGTAGCAGACCTATATTTGCCCTTTTACTGGACATTATACTCTAGACACATTGTAGCAAAATTCTAAAATAAGCTTCGTCGAGATATGTAATACAGCACTACCTGCAGCAATGTTTTTATTCAGGATGATATGTATGTATTTTTTGTCCAACTGTATCAAGTCCTAGCCAATGATTGTAAAGGAAGTGTAATTTGGATCGGCAATAATTCGAGCACATTGTTTGGGATCGGTCACGACGTCACAACGATTCCTATTGCGAACACTCTCACACATTTTGCCGAAAGCCGAATTCAAAATGAGCTTATAAATTTATTTTTCGGCTTTCGTCTGTGCTTCAGAACGTTTCTTGACAAAGGTGTCAACAAACGTTTTAGATAGGGTTTTTGGATAAACTGGAGCGCTCTATAAACCTTTGTGACGTTGAAACCGTTGATACTCATCCATTTTAAAGCGACGTGATGCACAACAATATTTTTTTCGGCAGAAGGTTAGCAATAAGTTTTTTTTTTGATGGTGACCAATGCAATCCATCCTCCTCGACTAAACGTCTATTGCGGGGGCTCAAAGAGTCCCTAGTCACAGGTCTATTAATGCACGGGAAAACAAAATCCTTTACTGAATCGTGAAGCACGACTGGTATCTCCCCATCAAGTTCAAAAAACCATCCAACCGGTCCATTCTCCTCAACACTGTTGTCAATGTTGGGGAAATGGGGAGCTTGAGGGTTATTGAGCCATTTATATTCAACGCAAGGTAGCGCATAATGGGACATGGTCGAGGGGTAGAGAGAATTCATATCAAGGAAAACTGCATCCGAATTTGTCCCCGTCTTCTCTTCAGTTGGATCAGTTTCCAATATACGATCCCCGTGAAAAAAGTATCCACCCCTCATTGACCTATCAATGTATATGTACTGATCGGTGTCATTGAATAGTCCGATTTTTCGCTAATTTTTAGGTTGATGTCCATTACTAAATAAGGAGATGAAAAATAATTCTCCAAATCAAGATTAAATTCCCAAAAGATTTTGTCTGTATTTTTACACATAATTTCTTACAAAGTTAACACATCCTTCGACAAATACAGCTTGCAGTAGTCAAACCCATTTTTACACCCTCTCCCTGCCCACACTTTTTTTTTAGCAAAACTGTATTCATCGGGGGTGCACCTACGATCGTGTAGACTATCATAAAACAATTCAATTGATGGAATAGTTTCCTCGGCAAATCTCGACATGGAAGAATAATATTAATAAGTATTTATACCCTTGACCGTCAACAAATCGTATAAATCATTTAGACATTATTACTTGAGAAGGAGGAAACTGTTGAAGCCGTCATTGTTTTTCTGCACTTGAATTAATTCGCTCAATGATTTGGGGAAAAAACTCTAGGAATCTAAAAAGCGAATTTTATTCGTGTACTCAACGTAAAGGAAAGAATTTTAAAAGGAAAAAACTTCTTCAGGCGGGCGGTAGCTTTTTTACACTTTTACTACCAATAATTGTAGGACTTGTAAACAGTTTTCTCTAGATGGTAAAACCCTATAAATTGACTCCAATAGAACTCGCTCTCTCACCCGTGGAACACTTTGAGAACAATCTGAGTAAATTCCTTGACAATGAGAATATTGAGGATGATAAAAAACTGCTTTTACTTCAAGATGCACTTCGCCGAGTGGACAAACATAAGCCCTATCGGTCGAAGGCCAATGCTGCTGCTGCTATTATTGATCACAAAAAAGAATCATCTCCTCAGGATTCTGCTGCTGGAACACAATTAAAGAAGAAGAAAGCGTATTAAATTTTATTTAAAATTGTAAATCTAAGGCCCCACTCATATCATGAAAAAATAAAAAAACTCCTAACCTATTTTATGGAAAGTGGCCAAGATCAGATTCAAGTTGAGAGCAATGGGAAAGAGATTATAATTCAGGGCAAGAGCTATAATCTACTTGATTTAATCTATGATATGGTTACAAATCGTAAAGGACTATTATCGTTTGACGCTCATCTATACAACTTTCTAAATACATTGAACTTTCCCAAAAGCCTTATTAGCAATTGACAAATTCTAAAAAAATTAAATGAACATGCATCATTGTCAACACCATTAAAATATGAACATGAAGAAGAAGAAGATTTTAAAATCAATTTTGGAGAATACTAGCAGACCACTGATAGCTAGACAAAAGCGAAGACGTATAAAGTCAACGTCACCACCACCATCACCAACCGCCAGTATACAAAAGGGTAGCGGACGTTACACAACGTGTTTACGTTCAAAATGGTTGAAGTTCTGAAACGTGTTTATGAAAATATTGGTGAGGTGGTGAGTTTAAGGTCACCCACCATTATTTTCAAAGTTAATGGTGTTCACACTAAAATCGGACAAGACTATCTACAAAATGAATCAAGTTACACTCTCTATAGAAATCATAGACTTCGTGCTAATCAATATCGAAAAACTAAAGCCTTTTTCCCATTGCATATAATGCAAGGAGATCTCCTAACTCTAGATGAGATTCAACAACGTCACAATACACCGTACAAGTACATTCTACTTGCAATCAGTGTTTTTAGTCGCTATGCATATGCAATTCCATTGCGATCAAAGAGAGGCGTTGAAGTTGCTCAGGCCATTGAAACTATTCTCGAACAGGATTCATATAAAAAAATTCAAACGGATCGTGGTAGTGAATTTTACGCTATTATAGAAAATAATTTCAAAGTACCAAGTCACATGATAGTTACGCTATTATAGAAAATAATTTCAAAGAACCAAGTCACATGATAGTTACGCTATTGTAGAAAATAATTTCAAAGTACCAATTCACATGATAGTTACTCTAATATATAGAATAATTTCAAAGTACCAATTGGCATTATAGTTAAGATATTGTATAAAATTATTTAAAATAACCAAGTAACATGATAGTTACGCTATTGTAGAAAACAATTTGAAAGTATCGTGTCACATGATAGTTACACTATTGTATAAAATAATTTCAAAGTACCATGTCAAATGATAGTTACGCTATTATAGAAAAAAAATTTCAAAGTACCAAATCAAATGATACTTATGCTATTAAAGAAAATAATTTCAAAGTGCCAAGTCACATGGTAGTTACGCTATTGTAGAAAATAATTTCAAAGTACCATGTCACATGATAGTTACGCTATTGTATAAAATAATTTCAAAGTAACATGTCACATTATAGTTAAACTAATGAATAAAAAAATTTCAAAGTACCAAGTCACATGATAGTTACGCTATTATAGAAAATAATTTCAAAGTACCAAGTCACATGATAGTTACGCTATTATAGAAAATAATTTCAAAGCACCAAGTCACATTATAGTTACGCTATGTCATAAAACAATTTCAAAGTACCATGTCACATGATAGTTACGCTATTGTATAAAATAATTTCAAAGTACCATGTCACATGATATTTACTTTATTGTAGAAAATAATTTCAAAATACCACGTCGCATGATAGTTACGCTATTATAGAAAATAATTTCAAAGTACCAAGTCACATGATAGTGACGCTATTGTAGAAAATAATTCCAAAGTACCAAGTCACATGATAGTTAAACTATTGTAGAAAATAATATCAAAGTGCCAAGTCACATGATAGTTACGCTATTGTAGTGAATACTATTAAACTACAATGTAACTTAATAGTAAATTTATTGCAGAACAAAATATCAAAGTAAAAAGACACATGTTAGTTACTCTATTGTAGACAATACTTTCAAAGTACAAAGTCACATGATAGATACGCTATTATAGACAATAATTTCAAAGTACCAAATCACATGATAGTTACGCTATTGTAAAAAATAATTTCAAAGGACCATGTCACATAATAGTTACTCTTTTGTAGAAAATAAATTCAAAGAAACAAGGGACATAATAGTTGGGGGAATATAGAAAATTCTGTCATATTACCAAGTCACATGATAGTTACACTAATATAGATATAAATATCGAAGTACTAAATCACATGATAGTTACTATATTGTATAAAATAATTTCAAAAGAACCGAGTCACAAGATAGTTACGCTATTTTAGAAAATAATTTCAAAGTACCATTTCACTTGATAGTTACGTTATTGTATAAAATAATTTCAAAGTACCAAGTCACATGATAGTTACTCTATTATAAAAAATAATTTCAAAGTACCAAGTCACATGATAGTTACGCTATTGTGTAAAATAATTTCAAAGTACCAAGTCACTTGATAGCTACGCTATTATAGAAAAAAATTTCAAATTACCATGTCACATGATAGTTACGCTATTGTATAAAATAATTTCAAAGTACCAAGTCACATGATAGTTATGTTATTGTAGAAAATAATTTCAAAGTACTAATACCTCCACCAGTCTTGATTCACAATCGAAACACACTTTATCTGCTTGTAGCAGAGAATTTTGGGAATTGTTGAATTGTAAAGTATCTTTGCCTTCTTCCGGAAGTTCTATTCTTTGATTCCCAAGAATTTGCAATGCCCCATGTTATTCGAAAATGTTGGGTCAGATGTGAATGAAGAAAGGCACATGGGACAATAGAGACGTTCCCCTTTCTGAACGCCTTGGGATAAGAATCGACTTATTGCTGTAACGGGGAAAAAATGACCATAGGAATTTACATCTTTGGGGGGTTCGTAAATAACCCAAACCCAATTTTTAACATTATCCACCATCGGTGTCCTAACTGAATATAAAATCTCTTTTTTATTTGGTTTCTTTCCCCCATTTACAAATTCTGTGTCAGTACTGGAGAACAACCACCCCAAACCCAAGATTTTCATTTGCTTTTTCAAATATGGCTATTTCTTTCAAGGACACCGGATACTTCCCCTCTAAACAGTCAAAATTTACTTTAGGGAAATTTTTTCCACCGTTACGATTAAGTCCGTCGAGATTTTTCATTGTTAACTCTTTGTTTTAATGTTTTATGGGCTGCTGCTAAAAAAGCATATTTAAAGCATTGCAGCCCCGTGTCAAAACTGAAACCTTGAACACCTTTGGTAGCCGACAAATCTGGGTGGCATTTTATTTTGTTCCCCCGCCCTCCCCTTAAAATAAAGTTTTGTTAAAATCTACTGAGATTCAAATCCATGTGTTCAATGTATAAAATTGTGGACCCGCTTCTCTCTCGTTAAACGTGTCCAAAGTCGAAATTAATTTATTTACCCAATTGAAAAAGTTGCTCTCAAATTCATTTAGACCAGTGTAAATATCTATTACACTTTTGAGCATATTCTTGTAGGGTTCCTTGTAGGGTTCAAATATTATACACTTTTGTGCATATTCTTGTAGGGTTGAATGTAGGGTTCGTATTTATTACACTTTTGAGCATATTCTTGTAGGGTTGAATGTAGGGTTCGTATCTATTACACTTTTGAGCATATTCTTGTAGGGTTCCTTGTAGGGTTCTTGGTGCCTATTGCCTTACTACTAGTGTCTCGTTGTGAGTGGTGGATAATGGAATCCGGTGAGTGTCTCGTTGTGTGTGTGTTTGTGGGTAAACAGCAAGCTTAGAAATCTTTGAATTCAAATTGGGGTGAAAATTGAATGCCATTTCTAAACAGTACATGTTACATACTTTGTTTTTCTTCCAGATACTTATCGCAACCTGAAATTAAAGTTACCTTATTCTGTAAAAAAAAAAAAAAAAAAAAAAAAAAAAAATGAGATGTTCTGCTACTTAGTGTGGCAGAATCCTTTTTAACTTGGAAAGATAGGCTACAAAAAAAATCCCTTAATAACGACAAGTTTTTATTTATCAGATTGTTGTCTTAATTGGCTGCATTATAATGTAAAGTTTGATTTTAACCAACATTTTTTTTAGCCCAAACCTGTTTTAATCTGTTGAAAAAAAATAGTCCCTCCAGTTTCAACTTTATTTTTACAGTTTCGGCTCAGATGATGTAGACCACAGTTTATAGAATTATCCAGTAAGTTTATCGCAGATCATTTCTGGTCTTCATTCTCGGTGCGAACAAAAAGCTCCTCCCACTTATTTCTGCATTAGCGGGTTAGTTTGTTTCCGTCAATCAATGAGAAATGGTTACAAAGTGCATTATTCGTAATAGCGGGTTTCCACTTATTTCCGATTATTTCTATTATAACTCTAAGTTTCGCGTCATAGAGGGTTACAAATTGCATTATTCGTAATAGTGGGTTTCCACTTATTTCCGATTATTTCTATTATAAATGTAAGTTTCGCGTCCAAGAGAAATCTGACTTGTCTACCCGTGAAAAGAGCTAATGCCGCTTATGTTTATATCTGCAAAAACATTTTCTGGAGCACTTGCACCTCGGTCCGGGTTCTCATAATGGGTGAGATAGGGAATGATCATACTGCTAATTTTATAAACTGTGATGTAGACCTACTGTATAAAGAATTATTTCCTAGAGCAACTGAATTGGGAATAAGTTTTAACGCAACTTAAACACCATTATTTCATTTCAGTTTCAATGCCACTTTGGACGGTTATACTAACTCAAGGGAGACATTTGGAAACAGAAGATGTAGAAGTTTCTTACCTAAATCTCCTATTAGCTCTGCTGTTGATGGCTGGCCCTCTTCTTCTTGGGGTAGCCCTCAGATTTTTTAAAGAGGAGTGGGCTGTCATGATAGTTGATAAGACATTGAAGCCAATGGCACTTTTTGCATCTTTTCTTCGATTAGGAGTGAGTATCTACTTCAAGTTTTTTTTAAGTTTCCGTGACATGCTTTGTTTGTTAATTTCTATACTTTACGAACAAAATAAGCTCATTATACTTTTTGTTTTCAACTTCTTCTTTTCGAATAATTTACAATGCATTAAATTAAAAGTATAAATTAGAATTAAAATTAAAAAAAATATATTTGGCTTTACTTAGCGTTATAAGATATATTTCGAACTAAAATTTCTATATATAGCCTACTTCTAGCATATGGCACTACTTTTATTTTATATGTTAGATTTTTGTATGTTTACATTTATTTTCATAAGAGTTAAAAAAACATAAGTAATTATTAAAAAAAATTATAAGAATATTAAATTTCCAAGAAAGGCGAGTTTAATACTATTTTTTTTTTGCCCGGTCGGAATCCAGAAGAGCCCTATTACTCGCACCTGCATTTATAGTCAGTTGCATTTTACAGTGTGGTGCGTTTTTGCATATGTCCCCCCCAAGAACTAGTTGCTTCCACCCGTATTTATTGTCTGTAGTATCCTTCAATTTATTAAAAAATTACAATGCTTTAGGGATTTCTGTGAAACTGTCAAACCTGTTGTGCCTCTGAGACCGAGCCTTAAAGTATATAGGACAACAAAATAGAAAAATTTTGCCCTTTTGACCCATCTCAGATCTATTCTTACCTGAAAACCGCAATTTTCTGAGTCTCCACAATCTTTTGGTCTTTTTTCAGAATTATGAAGTTTTTATGGCAGTACCATGTTTATGGCAGTGCTGCCAAGTTTAACCGTGAAATTAAATTGGCAAAACAAATTACTTTAACCTCAAACATTAACACTCCGTTGATTCCCTAAGACAACTACACCTTTGGATGAAAGATACACCTTCTTATGCCGTTTGCTGTTAAACGGTTTTAGCTTACATTTTGCTTATTTTTCATCCACGTTTCTTTTTTTAATTTGGCACCCGCTACTACCAAAAACTGCATAACTGCATATGGAGGTCTTTTTCATTAAAATTAAATTCTTGATTCCTTCTTAAGGTTCAATTGTGTCCAAATTCTTTTTTCACTGTCCTTGGTACTCTAAAGCGTGAAATAGAAAGAATATTAAAATAGTTCATGCTCGAATTGCTGGTTCCCAATGTTTTTTAAGACTGAAGGTAATCTGAATAGGTTATTGAATAGGTAATCTGTCAAACGATACTTTTATAAGAAAGAAAATTAATTGCTGTATCTTTTTACAGCAGATCATAAAAACAAGCTTAAAATCAGGAATATAGAAACAAATTAATCTGAAGATACATAGATGGCGTTGCTACTGTTCTTGATTTTTTACGCAATTAAAAAGGCAAGATAATACAGAACAATAAAAAATGAAATGATGAAAGAATTTTCCACCAGCAAATAGATTAATCATAATAAAACATATTAAACTAGCAGTAAAACTCTGACAATGAACTCACACATAGAAGTTCGCAAGTAAAGTTTGAATACAAGCTTTAGAATATCCAAATATCTTTTAGGGTTATTATATCCTAACTAAACTGTCGTCATCTTAATTCAATTCGCCTATAAATCTTCTTTGAAAAATGAATATTTTAAAGAATGCTTGAATGGGAGGGGAAATGTGCCATTTCCTTGGAAAGAGCAGAATTACATTTCAAGTACAATATCTTATAGCATTTGAGATAAGTATGACACATTTTTGACAAAACATTTTGCATTTCCTCTTATGGAGCAATTTCCACTATTTTGCTACCTAAAGAATGCAAATTACTTTCGCAAATTACATAATTAATCTACAATCTACAATGAAGAAAATAAGTACACGCAAAATCTCAGGTTGTGCAGCATCTAATTTGTACAACATCTCAGTATTTTGTTATATCTCATTAGACATTTTTGGCACCATCTGTTCCATGTCAAAGAGTATATCATTTATGCGAGACAGGGAAATGAATGTATTCACAAAAGAGTGAATCGACAGGCCGAAACCAAGCTCTTTTAAATATTTTCTTTCAGATAAGGTGGAGAGTAACAGATGAGAAATACTAAAATTTTATTGCATATACAAGAACAGCGTCCACTAAATGCACGAGTTAAAATTATTCTCCCCTTTATCTACATGGGTAAATATCTTCAAAATTTCAGTACATAATTTAAAATAACCAAGCGACAATTTTGAGATTTACGGACACAAGAAAATAAACAAAAAAATTATAACTGTGATTCTGATACTTTTTTTTCGGAATTTTACTTATCAAAAAATAAATGAAAATTCCAAGCTACATTACTAATTAAAAAAAGAAAATATCTAAATATAAAAGCTGAGCTATAGTTCTTCTTTGCCTCGCTGTTTGCGGGAGATAAATGTCTTCTAAGACTAAGTCATTAAGGCTAGGAATAAGTGAAGATGAAAAGGTGACGTTGGATAATGAAAATATTGATCAGGTGGGCAGCTTCACTTACATTGGTAGTATTATTAGTAAAGATGGTGGGAGCAGTGAAAATGTTAAAAGAAGAATAGCCAAGGCTCAGGGTGTTTTTTCACAGTTGAAGAGAATTTGGAAGAATAGAAGGATAAGTCTGAAAACCAAGATTAGAATATTAGAAGCTACAGTGATGACAGTGGTCAAATATGGCTCCGAAGCATGGGTGCTCAGAAAAGCGTATGAAGATTTGCTAGATGTTTTTCAGAGAGGTTGTTTAAGGATTGTTCTGGGTACCCGGCTGACTGACCTTATTTCAAATAATAGGCTATACGAAAAATGTGGTTCAATACCGTTTCTAGGGTTATAATGAAAGAAAGGTTGAGGTGGCTAGGGCACGTTGTGCGGATGAAGGATGACAGATTGCCGAAGATTGTTCTTTTTGGCCAACCGTCTGGGGCTAAACGGAAAGCAGGCTGTCCTCGTCTTGGGTGGGAGGACGTCATAAAGAAAGATTTAAAGGAAATGGGAACTTCATGGGTGGGTGTAAAAAGGGAGGCTTTAAATAGATTGGAATGGAGGAGGAGCTTGTTTAGCTATGTTGGCCTCAGGCGGCTTGGGGCTGCGGTGAGTTGTTGGTAGTAGTAGTAGTAGTAAAATGTATCAGTTTCCTACACTGCAATTCTAGAGTGCAAGAATTCCAAGAATTCCACTCTAGTGCAACCAGGGTTCAATAATTCTAGAGTTTCGTGACAGATCTTTTATAAAAAAATATTATTCCATCATTTGATGCTCTGCTACTGCAAAATTAGCTTTTTTGTAAGAAAATTCAGAGTATCATTGTGCGAGAAAAAGATATAAGAAAAGTAGTATTTCTTTTATTGTAAGAGCTTCACTTGTCTAACACTAAATTATCGTGTAAACTCCACTTGTTTGTCTACAAGGGAATATTTTTTTGATTCAGTTTCTGATCTGGTAGTTTTTACGATAGTAAAAGAGTTTGATTTTTGAAGAGTGTCTTGCATCATTTCCTTATTTTTTTGGCCTTTTCATATTATATACGAGTGTTATTTTGAATAATTTGTTTTCTGTATTTGTTTATCTGTGTTTCTGCTGTGTGATTTTATTGAACATCATTTTTAAAATCCTTGGGGATTTAAAAAAAAGTACTTTTGGAAGATTTAAGAAAAATAGTCTGGTCATCACTATAACCATAAGATGTACGACGGTTCACTTGCACAATCACCAAAATAATTCCTTAGCATAATTAACACAGAAATCAGAAGTACAAAAAAGCGTCAATTTTTCAGGAATCGGAAACCAATACTGTTGGGATTCCACCCTGTTTTTTTTCTTTTCAGATAAATGACCCATTTTCTTTTCTGTAATTACATTAGCCTATAAGATAATTTTTAATCCTAAGTTGAATTCTGGTTGCTAAGTTAGATGCTTCCGCAATAAGTAAGCTCTGAACTAACTTTTATTTTGGACTTCCTGGTCTGAGTCATTGAAAGGTAAAGTAAGAAAAAGTAGAATGGGTTTTGAATGGGGATTGAGAGGATTGGCTGGGCCAAGTGAACGTCCACCCCTATGAAAAGTTTCTGTACAGAATATTATGTTTGAGTTAGTCTGCATTTAGACCCCGTTTGGGGAAGCGTATTTTTTTGGTTGTTATATGTGACCGTTTGGAAGAATACAAGTAAGATATTTTCTACGAACAGGGTACTAATTTTCCCGGAACCCAGACAGGGTAGGAACAGAGATACGAGATGCCATCATCATTATATTGACAGGGGGGTTCGTTACCTCCAAGGAAATAGTTAAAAATTAGCAGTAACCCAGGGTGGGTAGCCTTGGCCTTAGAAATTGGCCATTTGACCGCTCGATCACGTTATCATACCCTGGGGCAGGGTATAATGTAAATTGGGTATTACCAAACCCAATATTTACAGAATCGGTGTGGTAGACGCGGGGATCCCATAAAATTTGGCACCGCTAGGGGCTGGTTTAGCACCATTTTTGAACCAATAGATGGTGATACCCGTACCTTACCACACCAACACTGGTGGCATTGTAACCTACCAGTATAACACTGGTGCCAGCGGAGGTTACCAGTATAATATTGGTGGCAGCGGTGGGATACTATCTACTGTTACAAGCATTTTTGTCTGCGACTTCGGTTGAATTCTTTTGCCTTTTAGATCCAGGCACAGAAATAGTCACTTCATCTGTCTCTCAAACAATGATAGTTTCTACTGCTAAAAAGAAGGATCTAATATTTTGCTCCTTTCTCAGTTTAGATATTAGACAGTTGGCCCAGGGCAAGAAAATCAACTTCTGAGCTAAAAGAGATACAATTTTTCTATTTAAGCTTCCGTTTTCTATTTCTCTAATCCTTGATGAAGGCCTGTGACATCAGTTATTTTGTTGCTTAAATTTTCTTCATGATAGATGGATAGATATTTATTCTTACAAAAGCCTCTTTGGTCCATGGCAAAAACAAAACAAACAAACGCTTTCGAACTTAGTAGAAATATACTTATCAATAGCGATGCTGTAATACATGAGTGGGCAACCCACGGGCCAAATGCGGCTCGCGAGACGTCTTGGTGCGGCCCGCAAGATCTCCACTGAAAGGGGGGGGAGTGCATTCTGCCATATAGCATTCTGTAAAAAACCGTAGGCGTCACCGAGCATATTTAGTTTGATGTTCAACTATCCAGTCCAGATCAATTATTTTGGTATGTTACAATTTTTGTTTTTGAGCAAAGCTACTCAAAGTTTGAGAAAGATCCACCAAAGGTATTTTTGTTTTGATTTTCTTTGGTTCTTTTTTTTTAGTTCAGTAAAATTTAGTGCTTGGGGTACAAAATGAAAGCCAAATTATCTGGTCATGTTATGTGGCCATCTTGTGGCAAAACATTCCGAAGAAAAAAAATAACGGTTGATTTTGTAGATGGATGTCATCTGTTATACAGTGGGACAGGAAAATATTGTGCACACTGGGGCATATACCACTATGTACCAGATGAGACCCATCTACGAGGGTAATTTATACTTCAAAAGGTTTTAAGGGTTCAATTGTTCAAAAGGGTTTACAAGGTCTTAGGAACAGAGTAAGGTGCTGAGTTTAAATTTTTAGGGAAACTAGTGGGGGAGTAAAACTAAATCAAAAGGTACAATATATATCCAGATTGTCAAAAGGGTATATGTGCAATATCCCAGGAAAAAGGTGGGAGGTACGTTAGAACTTACAGAGTTTATTATTGGGAAAGTTGAACTAAATCAAAAGACACCATGTCCATCCAAGTTTGTCATAAGGGCATATTAAGGCATCTTAGGAACGGATAAAGGTATTAATTTGAAACTTGAGGCCCTGTTGAGGAGGATATATAACTATACATGGATGTTAAAATGGTCTATTGACAATATATGTGGCATGGCCAAGGGCATTAAGGTGAAACTATCACCGGCTATATATCTGCACATCAGGGGTGTGGGGGTAAAGCATAGCATATATTAAATACGTAACCTAACCTAACCTAGGTACCTTTTCCCCCCAAACCCCCAAAAACTAAAGTTTTAAAATTTTCGATGCTATGACGGTTAGTGGTTCTGACGGATTTTTTTTGTCGATGTTATGACGGATTTTTTATTGATCCTGGCGTTGGTACTCCTGACGGTTAGATGTTATGACGCCTTCCCATATTATACGTCTCTACTACAAAAATGCAAGGTAATGTAAAAAAATTGCAAGTCAAATGGAACAATAAAAATTCCATTGATTGTATGAACTACAAAAAATGTAACAATATACATCACGCATTTAATTTTTAAACCCAAAATATTTTCATATAAATATTATAGATGTACTCTAATTATTATAGTACCTACAATACTACACTACAGAGTAATGACGTGTGACTTAAGTACGGCCCGCGTAATGTCCCAACGTAAAATTTTGGCCCTTTTACAACAAAAGGTTGCCGACCCATGCTGTAATATAATAATAACAAAGCAATAACGATAGCAATAACAAAAACACACATAATAAGACATATAATACCTTAATAACACACAGCTCTCATACGCAATAATAATAATAATGTTGTTATTACATTATAAGATACAAAATATTACAAAAATAGTGCCTCAATGGGCCCTGGTTAACAAAAAAAAACAAATAAGAAAAATAATTTACAAAAAATAAACGCTGCCACCATTACGTATATAATTATTGTTTCACATCATTCTTTTCTTGTCCTGCCTATCGTCCACCCTCGAAAAATCTCTATCTGTCCTGTGTGGTTATATGGACGTACCTCCCCACATTCCTGATATACAATTTAGCATTACTTTTTAAACTTACCACCATCCAATCCTTCCCTTTTACCACAATCCCAAAAATTTCTGCCCTCGATTCCTTCAACTCTTTACAATTGCACATAAAGTGCTCTAAATCGTCATTTTGTCCGCACACCGGGCAAAAATACGGACCCTTTCACGACCTAAACCTCCCCAAATACTTCTTTTTTTCACCAATATATACAATTTGAAGTGCTGAGAGGTTGTCAACTTTACTATAGTGGTACACGTAAAACGGTTTGACAATGAATCTGCAAAAAAATAAGCTACCTCCTCAAGCTTGGACAAACATATGAAGTTGTAACTTGCTGCAAAAACCAGCTATGGGCAAAATTTGGACACGTAGACCCTTCATCATCCCTCCCCCGCCCTCATGAAATTTTCAACAGAGGGCAAAAAAATGCACCTACTTTGAACTTGAATCACATAATAATTTTCAATTTGTATGAATTTGCTGGTGGCACCTTTAAAAGCCCCCTCCCCCAGCCACACTACATACTTCCTATAAAACGTTAGGTACGTGACACCTGGTGTGTGGCAACCCGTGCCAATAGTGACCGAGATTAAAAATAAGCAAGCAACGTAAACCTAATGTTCATCAAGATAGGGAACATTTATCTGGAACAGTCCCCAACGAAGGTTTTAGTGAATCAGCAAAAGCAACCACCTGTTTAAAGTGAACTAGTGAAAGACATTTTCCTGTTTCAAGAAATATTCTCCCAGAATATTTACTCGTTACTTCTAAAAAAAATTTTTTTTTTAAAGTAAAAAAATATTTTTACTCGTTACTTCTAAAAAAATAGCAGCAAAATTATAAAATTGGAGTTATCTTAAACTGAAAAATCTTCTAAGGTATATCATATATTGTTACATATACACATATATACGGTACAGAAACTTATACATATACCGTACATATTTTGTCTATTTTCTAAACTTTCATCTAATTTATCGTTGGAAAGTCTGGATTATAAATAGCTGTGACTACCAAAATTTTAGTGAAGTCATTGATTTAGATCAGTAAAATTTACATGATTAGTTAATTTTCAAATAAGTAAAGAGGGGTCAAAGTGGGAGTTTTGAACCGCATGGGAATTATCTGTTTTGGCTTCTACTTCACGTGACTCGGTTTGAGCTACTGACTGAACAATTCGCGAAACTTTTCTAGTAATTACAAGTTCGAGTGGTTAGAGCGGTAAAAGAACTACTTAGTTATATCTTATTTTTGAGTCTTTTGAGCTTGCAACACAAAAACCCATTTAGCGATATTTTTTGCAATTCATCTCTTTTCATCCAAACGATGAAAATAAAATGACAGGTTGCAGTCCATAATAGAACATTATCTAACAAGAGAACTTTTAGTGACAAGTTCTCACAAACAGACTTGAGGCTCTAGAGCCACCTTTTTGATAAAAGGAATAAAGAAAATCGAAATAAATCAATTAAGTTTGAGTTGGCCCAAAAATGCACTTAAATCCAAATCCATTCTAAGATTTTAAGGTATTCTTATGAAAGAATTCAATACGTGTTGGCGTCTTCTAAGAAATAACCACAGCTCCTCTTATTTCTATGGGAGACAGCATATATAGTTAATTAATTTCTGCCCACTAAAGCAGGAATTCTCGGCCTTTGTTCAGGTCTTCTGCCTTTTGAATAATACAAAATGAATTCAAATATTGAATAGTTCAAAACTTTTTTTTAAAGCGTTCCTTAGATATGCACGATATTATTTAATTTTGAACAGATTCTTTCCGAGTCCCCTCCCCCGGAAAATTTTTCACTATTCTCAAGGAGTGCAAGCAACCTAGGTAGAAAACTGTGATGCAAAGGGCTCACTTCCTGTTACAAACTACTCTGCTGGCTATCTCAAAGGTGGTGTGGTAAATTCAAGCAACAAAACATAAGTTTTAGAAGAGAGCAGAAAACTTGCAAAAGAATTTTGTGCTATAAGCTCTTGTTTATAACCAATTTTTATTCTTAGCCAAGTTTTACTCAAAATTTTGATATAGTTTCCTCTTCACAAGATATGAAATTAAGACTGAAAGCATAGTTTCCTTCTGAAAGTGTTTTTTTCAAGAGAGGAAAGGTGACAAAGCTGGAAAGGTGGATAAGAGGAAAGGTGACTTTGAAAAATCAAAAGTAGGAGAGCAAAGTAACAGGATCAACCCGTTTATTCATTTTAGAAATCTAGGGTGTAATTTTCATTTAAAATAAAACTGAACTAAAAAGTAACTTAGAAAAGTTACTTTTAGTTCGGATACTAAGAAAGTAACCGAATGGTCCTACTAAGTGCTGTAATATTTGTTTTCATTATGTTTGGCGACCTTATTCTCAATTCTGTTTTTTTTTTTAGTTTGGGATTTGGACCATAGTCAGACTTTCACACTTATGGACTCCCCAGATAACGCTCTCTGGTTTTGTCGTAACAGCTCTTAGTTATGGTATTGGAGCCCTTTTGCCAGCCATTTTTTGCCTTGGAGCAGCTCAGGTAATTGCAATTTCACTTGAGACCGCTCTTCAAAATGGTGCAATAGCTTTTATGTGGCTCAAGCTCACTGTGCCCTCACCTTACGCTGATATAGCTTCTCTACCATCGGTTGCTACTTTGTGCTTTACTCATTTTGGACTTCTCCTTGTATATGTGATATTTTGCATTGTGAACCAAGTGAAATCTAAGGAATGTTCTGTAAAAGTAAGGACCAGATGGTTTAAAAAAATGGAAGAACCAGACCCTAAAGAAGTGAGGAAATTACGAGAAGGCTATGAAGATGATAATGCAACTAACTTACAAGGGAAAAATCACGCTGTGACTTATTTGTAAAGAAAATTTTCGATGTGATTCCAGAAAGCAACAGATAGTTGGGTACATCTGTCGGTAAATCCCTGAAGGGTTAAAAAAAACAGTGAGAGGAAGGCCAATGAGCAAAAAACAACATTAAAAAAGCTAAACCCCAGAATCATGAATAATTTTCATCTTAAATAAACTTTTTGAGAACCCGTACTATTTTTTTCTTTTTATGGAAGTGTTCAAGTGTTTATCACTTAATCTACATTTGGTAATAGTAATAATATTCTATTGTAGCTACTGTATTTAGGATACTAATAAGCTCAGAACTGTCTTTAAAATCATGAACATGACAAACATGACAGGTTCAGCCAAAAATGGATCATTTCTTTTCCAAGATACCACAGTATGGGCCAGATAAGCAAAATGAAAATAGCATATTTCTCTCTCTCTCTCTCTCTCTTTCTCTCTCTCAAAAGACATGAGCCGAATTTATTCGCAATAAAGTGCCGGGAATATTGCTTTATATTATATTTATGCTTTGTTTATCTCAGAAATATAATTTTTTTGGTTATATTGCCATCTATGTTGAATTATTTTCGTTTAATTTTCAGTCGATTGATGCAGACTCAAGACAAATTTTAGCAATAACTAAATTTATTACTTTTCTTCTTTAGATTTTTATTACTTTTCTTCTATTTTTCGTAATTTTATGTCAGTATAGTGCGCTAACGATAGTTATATTCTTATCAAATCCCTTAAGGTTGAATAAAAAGATAACCAGATGAATATTTAGTGGTTGACCTCTTCAGAAGGAAATATATCAATAAAACAATTCTTAGTTCATAATATGCTCAAAATTTGTAATCAAAAGTTTTCTAAGTCACTCCTACTTTCATTCATGCTTTTTCCACTTTTTTTAAACTCTATAGTTTCCTTTTGTGCTTTTTATTTCGTGTATTTGCATTTTAAATATTGGCGATCAAACGTCATCTATATTTTTATTCAAGGTGGCATTCCAGAAGTTCCAGGATTTCATTTGGAAGTAATGCCGTTCCATATTCGCTAAGTAGGCCTATCACACTGGTTCACTTAAGATCCGCAAGCCTATAAATTCCGTAGCGTAAGCCACTTAAGCTCCGCAGCCTAAGCCGATTAAACAGTTGTAAAATTTTCAACTTAAGATCCGTCTCATAAGCAACATAGAAAGCCGGAAGTGATTTGAGTCATTTCAAGTAGACATAGATGATTAATTGAATAGATAATAAGCTTCATGAAGGCCATGCTCATCCAGCCTAGCCTTCCTAGGCTACTACCAGAGTTGCTCCTTTTCATCAAGGAAAACGGCCGAAAGACAAAAGTCCATAACTGTCCATAGCTCCATAACTACTGGAGTCAGAGTAAAAAAGCTGGATTCTATTTCTTCCACCAGAGTTTTTATTTTTGACAGGGGTGCTGGCAAGGGGGGAAGGGGGCATGGTCCCCCCTGGGAATTTGGAACTATAAAGTAATTATAAGGAAACCAAAGGAAAAAGAGCAGAATAGGGAAAAACATGGAAAAAATATGCGCTGCCCCATTCATGGCTGCCTGCCAATAGGTTTTGACCCTTAATAAAGAAAACATAAGTGCTAATTTGTGACTGATTGACCCCTTTCCAATTTTCCTCAAACTTTTTTTTCTATATGATTTGGTTGGAGTACCAAAAAAAAAAAATCAAATTCTTCATAGCTTAGTTTAGTTTAGTTTATTAATAAAAAAAAAATTAAAATTGACAAAATGCTTTCATATATATATATATAATACATGAGAAAAAAACAAGCCTTTCAACTAAATCTTCTAGCCTGCCCACGAACTTGCAAAAGCAAGTTGTCCTAGGGGGTTCATAGTAATGAATAGTAAGTAAATAACGACCCTTGTCAATAACGAAAGTGTAAGAGCCTAACTATTGATAACATTCAATCAAAGAATCAGCTTTTTATGATGATCCTAAATATGTATTTGTTCATTAGTACTTAGGGCAGCTATTAGTACACAAGAAAGTTCGTTTAATTATAGAAAACAAAAGGAAAACAACTTAATAAGGGGGAATTTCAGAAAAAAATATGCCGTCAACTTTTGCTTGCATTGCAAGAATACCCATGTGCTGATATATAAACCACTATCCGGGTTGCAGTGGTAGCTAGTGACCTAGTAAGAGACGATCGCGTCCAATGTTAAGAATTATAATAACTCATAACTCCTAAAAATTGACTCAGATCAAAACAAAAATACACCATTAGAATGGCCTTTGTTTGAAACCCTTACATAGGAAACTTACCTTCCCTTGGCTTGAACAACAAGGGAAGTATATTGGCTTGAAAATCAAACAGTTCGTGGTAACGAACTGTAAGTAAGGAGCGACCCGGCTCAATGGTACCCGAAACTCTAAAAAACGGGATTTTGATACCAATAGATACATCAAAAGAATCAGATTTTAATTCTGATTTCAAATATATAAGATTCATTAAGTTTAATATTACCCATCAAAAGTTGAGTGACTGAGAAAATTTGTCTTATTTTCTAAAATATGGGGAAAGACCCCCTAAAAGTTATAGAAACTTAATGAAATACACCCTATCATATTCAGCGTATCAGAAAACCCTACTGTAGAGGTTTCAAGCTCCTATCTACAAAAATGTGGAATTTTCCATTTTTTGCCAGAATAATGATCACGGATGCGTGTTTATTTGTTTGTTTGTTTTTTGTTTTTTTTTTCTTTTTCCCAGGGGTGATCGCATCTAACCATTTGTACTAGAAAATAGTGGGAGGGTTAATTGTAAAGGAAATTAAAATTTCTATTTCCCTTTTTAATTTAACAAAAAAAATTGAGGGCAACTATGCCCCCCCCCACGCTCATTTTTTTCCCAAAGTCACCCGATCAAAATTTTGAGATAGCCATTTTGTTCAGCATGGTCGAAAATATGATAAAAATGTCTTTTAGGATGACTTGATCCCCCAAAGTCCCCAGGGGGAGGGCTGAAAGTTATGAACTTTACTCCAATCAAACAGTTCGTGGTAAGTAAGGAGTGACCCGGCTCAATGGTAACCGAAACTCTAGAAAACGGGTTTTTGATACCAATAGATATATCAAAAGAATCAGATTTTAATGCTGATTTCAAATATATAACTTTCATCAAGTTTAATGCTACACATCAAAAGTTAAGCGCCTGAGAAAATTTGGCTGATTTTCAATAAAAGGGGGAAAGACCCCCTAAAAGTTATAGAAACTTAATGAAAATCACACCATCATTTTCAGCGTATCAGATAACCCTACTTTTGTGTTTTAAAGCTACTATATAAAAAAATTTTTTTTTTTCCATTTTTTGCCATAAGAAATATCACGGTTGCGTGTTTATTTGTTTGTTTGTTTGTTTTTTTTTTTTTTTTTTTTCCCCAGGGGTGATCGTATCGACCCAGTGGTCCTAGAATATCGTGGGAGGACTCATTGGAACGGAAATTAAAAGTTCTAGTGCCCTTTTTAAGTGACCAAAAAAAAAATGGAGGGCAACTAGGCCCCCTCCCACGCTTATTTTTTTACCAAAGTCACCCGATCAAAATTTTGAGATAGCCATTTTGTTCAGCATGGTCGAAAATATGATAAATATGTCTTTTGGGATGACTTAATCCCCCGAAGTACCCAGAGGGAGGGCTAAAAGATATGAACTTTACCCAATGTTAACATATAGTATTGGTTATTCGGAAGTATACAGAAGTTTACAGGAGGTTTTTTTTCTGGGAGTGGGAGGGAAGGGTAGGTCGGGGGTTATGGTGGAGGATCTGTTCATGAAGGAAGTTTTCATGGGGGAAGGGAAATCGCCATGAAGGGGGCGCCGGACTTGCCAGCATTATTTATTGGTTATTGGGAAGTATAAAACCATTTTCAGGAAGGATTTTTTCTGGAGGGGGGCTAGAGGAGGGAGTTACTCTGGAGAATATTTCCGTGGAGGATGTTTCTTTGGGGTAAGGGACATTTCTATGAAGGGGGCGCCGGATTTCCAAGCATTATTTAAAAAACGATCAGAAATTAAATAAAAAAAAACAATTTTTTTCAACTGAAATGTAAGAAGGAATATTAGAACTTAAAACGAACAGAAATCATAACGTATGTGAGGGGGTTGTCCTCCAAGTCAATACCTCGCTCTTTAAGCTACAGTTTTTTTTTAGTGCTTTCAAAAGAGCTATCTATTCTAATTAAACGGCCTTTGTGATTCAGGGGTTTGTGAATAAAAATTTTTTTTAACTTTTAACTTAAAGAGCGTGGTATTGACTCAGCCCACAACCCCCTCATATACGTAATAACATATACGTAATAAAAAAAAAAAATAAAAAAACAAGCGATACGGCTCAATAGTAATCGAAACTTTTAAAAACGGAATTTGATGTCAATAAATGTATCAAAAGAATATGTTTATAATGCTGATTCTAAATATATAAATTTTATTAAGTTTAGTATTACTCATCAAAGGCAACAAGCCTGAGGAAATTTACTCGATTTTTTAAAGAGGGGGGAAACATCCCCTACGAGTGGAAGAATTTTAATGAAAATCACAACGTCAGATTCAGCTTATCAGAAAACCCTATTACATAGGTTTCAAGCTCATATCTGCAAAAATCTGCAACTTTGAATTTTTGCCAGAAGAAAAATATACGAATATAGAAGTTAGTTACGTAAGTTAATTTGTAAAGACATTCATTTAGCAAAAAAAAAGTAAAATTTTTATGCAAATAAAAGCTGCATTAACTAAAAAACGATCAGAAATTAAATAAAAAAAACAAGTTTTTTAAACTGAAAGTAAGGAGCGACATTAAAACTTAAAACGAACAGAAATTATTCCGTACATGAAAGGGGCTGTCCCCTCCTCAACGCCTCGCTCTTTATTCCGTATATGAAAGGGGCTGTCCCCTCCTCAACGCCTCGCTCTTTACGCTAAAGTTTTTTATTGTTTAAAAAAAAAAATTGTGAGACAGTCAAACTTTAGCGTAAAGAGCGAGGCGTTGAGGAGGGGACAGCCCCTTTCATATACGGAATAAAGAGCGAGGCGTTGAGGAGGGGACAGCCCCGTTCATGTACGGAATAATTTCTGTTCGTTTTAAGTTTTAATGTCGCTCCTTACTTTCAGTTTAAAAAACTTGTTTTTTTTATTTAATCAAGAAAAGTGGCAGCTGCTACAGCATTCTGCCTAAACGGCATCTTTTTTTTTCCATAGATAGCTTGGCACTGGAACATCGTGGAGTGTTGTTCAAATGCTCATTTTAAAAGACATTACTAGATCTAGTGCTATTTGTAATTAAATTTTTTTATTTTAAATAAAATAAATTTTTCCACTAAAAACCGCATTTTTATGGCTAATCTTGATGAATGGCGTCATGATTGTAGGTAGTAGCCATATATGAAGTAATAAACGCAGTATTTATACGTTCTTATCTTTCAATAATCAGAAATCTTTCTCCTGATTGGAATAACTGGAATTTTTGTATTTTCCCCCTGAACGGATATGTTTCTTTGTGTTTTATTATCATTTATTTTTTTCCAGGAGTGATTGTATTTATCTACTTGTCACTTTGAACAAGATTATTTTTTTTTTCACTTCTGCAGTATGAAGGTGTCAAATTTATATGATTTTTGGCATTCAAAATTAAATTAAAATATTCAATTAAAAACTTCTATTTGATTTTCTTAATCTTGGTTTTAATGTTTCACTTTGAACAACCTACTTCGATTATGCGTTACTTTTTATAAGCAATTGAGCCTAAAGGCATGAAATATTTGGTGTTTGATAACCAAGTTCAAAACTATCGATATTGTTAAAAATATCCGTCTAACGCTTCGGGATTGCTCAACAGAACTGAATGCTGGGAGTTCATATTTTTTCTTTAAATAGGCTATTTTTGTGTATTTTTTTTGCAATTAATAACTTTTTTTCATTTTTTTATACTGTTACTTTAATTGACATATTTTTTCATGTTAAAAATATTGCTCAAAAGAACTGAATACTGGGAGTTAATATCTTTTTTTTTAAGTAGACTTTTTTTTGTGTTATTTTTTTGCAATTAATTACTTTTTTTCATTTTTATATACTTTTACTTTAATTGATATATTTTTTCATTGCCTTTAGAAAAATTTTTGTCTCTAAGCTTCATTAAATGAAAAAATAAAAGTTTTTTCAATTGAAATCAAGTTTTTTCATTAAAACTCAAAACGAACGGAAATTATAACGAATATCAGGGGGTTGCCACCCTCCTCAGCAACTCGTTCTTCACGATGCAGTTTTTCAGCACTTTAAAAAAGAAGTTACTAATTATTCTAATCAAACGACCCTTGTGTTTCAGGAGTTGTCTTTACAGAATTGGGACAAAAATTAGACTTTAGTGTGAAGAGCGAGGTGCTGAGGAGGGGGCAACTCCCCTCATATACTTAATAATTTCTATTTGTCTTAAGTTTTAAATGTTGCTCCTTACTTTCAGTTGAAAAAACTATTTTTTATTTAATTTCTGATCGTTTTTAAATAACGCCAGGATACCTGGCTGTTCCTCCACGGAAAAATCCCCCTTCCCCCAGATATATCCTCTGGGAAATTCAATTCTGGCGAAAATTTACCCCGGATAATTACCCTTAACATCTCCACTTCTAAAATTGAATCGGTAAAGAAAAAGCAAGACATAAAAAAATTTCGTATAGGAATTCTAGTAAATTCACGCAGAGTAAAATTCCCCCTGAAAATTTCACCCCCCTGGAAACTTCCCTCTCCATGGAAAATTCTCCCCGTGCAAAATATCCTCAGCAGAAAGTTTGTCCTTCCCTCCCCACCCGAAAAATGTATGCATACTTCCCAATAACAAATAAAATAATGGGTAAATTGTATAACTTAAAAACCTTTCCCCAAGGGCTGTAGGGGGCCATTTTATCTATAAAGACACATTTTCGGGCTTTCCAACTATGCTGAAGAAAAAAGCTATCTCAAAATTTTGATCAGACGATTTTGCAAAATAAGTGGTGCGGGAGGGGACCTAGTTGCCCTCAGATTTTTTGGTCACTTAAAAAGGGTCCTAGAACTTTTCATTTACGTTAGAATCAGCCCTCCCTCGAAGTTTTAGGCCCAGTGGATTGATGTGATCACCCATGAAAAAAAAAAATAAAAATAAGAAGAAACAAATACAGACGCATCCGTGATCTTTTTTCTGGCAAAAATTACAAAAATTCTACATTTTTGCTGATATGAGCTTGAAACTTCTACAGTAGGGTTCTTTGATACGCTGAATCCAATGATGTGATTTTCATTAAAATTCTATGACTTCGAAAGGGTTTTTGTTCCCTTTCTTCGAAAATTGGACACATTTTCAGAGGCTTTTAGCTTTTGATGGATAAAACTAAACTCCCTCGAAGTTTTAGGCCCACTGGATTCGAAGTTTTAGGCCTCGAAGTTTTAGGCCCACTGGATGGAAAAAAAAGAAAAAAAGAAGAAGAAATGAATATATACGCATCCGTGCTTTTTTTTCTGGCAAAAATTACAAAAATTCCACATTTTTGCTGATATGAGCTTGAAACTTCTACAGTAGGGTTCTTTGATACGCTGAATCCGATGCTGTGATTTTCATTAAAATTCTATGACTTCGAAAGTTTTTTTGTTCCCTTTCTTAGAAAATCGGACAAATTTTCAGAGGCTTTTAGCTTTTGATGGATAAAACTAAACTTAATGAAATTTACATATTTGAAATCAGCATAATAATCCAATTTTTTCTATTGTATCAAATAATCCAATTATTAATTTGTATCAAAATTCCGTTTTCCAGAGTTTCGGTTGCTATTGAGCCAGGTCGCTCCTTACTTACAGTTCGTTACCACGAACTGTTTGATTACCACTCAAAATCCAAACAGAAATCATTGAAAAATTTATTGTTTTTTCTGCGTTACCAAAAGTTTTGTATTCATAAAACTTTACAATTTCACGAAATGTAATTAAACAAACAGAAAAGGTTTCTCAACTAAAGTGAGGAACAAGTTTACAACTTAAAACAAATATAAATGGCTCTGTATATAGGGGGGACTGCCCCCTTCTCAACTCCTCGCTCATTAAGCTAAAGTTTTTTAGTGCTTTGAATAATCTTGTCTTTCCAATTGCAAGTTTTCTTTAAAAATTTCAAAAAAGCCAAACTTCACAGTTTTGAGTAAGGAGCTAAGGAGGAAACAGCCCCCTTCATATAAGGAATAATCTGTTCAAATTATTTTCGAGTTTATTCCTTGATTTAAGTTGAAAAGCTATTTTTTTATTTAATTTCTTATTGTTTTCCAAATCATACCCAGGCCTAACCAAGGTATAATTTGAGGTACTGGTCCCTTAAATCCCTGGGTAATTGCTTTTAAAATCTGCAAATCAAAATTTGTACGTTGCTTAGTACCGTCCAAAGCAAAGGATACCAGTGCAGGATGGGGATCACATATCTTCTCAAGTCTACACCGAAGTGCTTAAGCCAGTTTAGAACCGGACATCAAGAAGTCGCTGGGACCTCCGTGAGTAGAGGCTTTGTGCAATCCTGGGCCCATCTTGGTCACAACATGGTTTTCAGCACTTGGCGATGCTCTTCTATCAACAAGAGTCGAAATCCTGCACAGACAATCTCAAGCCTATTACCTCTAACTCATTATATATTCATGCCTACAAATATTATGCTACTACAGGGAGGCAGCCCATAATAGATAAATTAGCTAGGAAGAGGTTTTTCAGCCCGAAGACGCCCGTCAAAACATACCCTGCCAAGAAGAATTGTCCATTGGTCAGAATCCCGGGCAAATGCTGTGTTGTTTACTAGGTTATAATTTCCTCGAGGGGCGCCACTATTCAAGTGGGAATAGAGTTGACCGCAAGGTCCCTAGTCTTGCAGGTACCCCGAAAGGGCCAAGGCAGCCCTTTGCAGAGGCCGTTTTCCATAGATCTGGATCTTACACCCTGCCGTAGTTGTCCTCCTATAGAGGATCCTCCCGCGATGGTGGTCTAAATCACCATGCAATTTAACCCATTGCTGGGAGAAGGTTTGTAACTCATGGGACTTGTGAAAAAAAGCAGTGGGCCCTTTTGAGCGTACATTTGAGGGGCCTTCTTCCTCCTCCGCCTGTATTTATGGCCCCAGGTGAGGGTGCCCCAGCTTCTATTATGGACCCCCAGGGACAAGGTCCCTCCTTGGTCAGTGCCTCCTATGGAGGTACCCCACATATCTGTAGGGCATTCCCCTGTCGCAACCTGGGGACACGTTAAGTTGCCTGGGGGAGGCCATAACAACCATGGAAAATCCATGAAAACAGAAAATTTTCAAGTCATGACGTGGAATTTTAACTTTTTCCCATGGATTATTTTCAGCAAAACATAAACTTTTCCCATACGAAGAGCAAAAAGGGATTGATTTCGTTCCATCTCGATCATCAAAAAGTAAGGTTCAATCTTTATTATTAAACTTCGGAATCTGAGACCTGTATCTATCAATAAATAGTGGGATTAAAATAAGAAGTTACTTTTCGTAACTTTTTTCGCTCTAGATTGTTCAAAAATAACTGCAGCGGGAACCTGGACAGGACAAAAAAGTTAAGCAAGAGCTTCATATCCAGGAATTTAGTGAGGCCGTGTGGGAAAGGTGTGACGATTCAGTGCTCGAACTGCCTTCTATGGCTCCATCCCCCCTGTGCTGGAACCACATCAGTATTACGACAAGAAAACCCCAACTGGAAATGCAGCTCATGTGTTATGGCTGTTGTAATCCTTATTGCACTGGTATCCTGGATCATTGCTTTTCCTGAGGCGAAAATAATTTCAGTGATATAAAGAACATGAAAATTGGAACTTGGAATGTTACGACGTTAAAAAATTACCATCGTATCGACATTTTGACTGACGAATTCAGACGATTCAACTGGGCTTATTAGGAGTTTCAGAAACTCATGTGCCTGGGGTAGGAAGCATGAAATTAGATGATATAGAATTTGTTCACTCAGGCAGGAAGGATAGGGTACATAGACAGGGAGTAGGGCTTATGAGGAATAAGGAAGCTGCTAAGTCTTGTTTAGGCAGGGAAGGTATTAATAATAGAATGCTAATTGCTCATTTTATGACTAAAAAGTTCAGGGTATCAGTTATAATAGTATGTACCCCTGTAGAACCGACTGACGGAGATACTAGTGATTCAGATGAATTTTACTTACAGTTACAGGAGCAAATAGACAGGATTTGAGGTAGAAATATGATTTTTACTAGAAGATTTTAATTCCCAGGTCAGTAGAAACAGGGATAGATGTTATCCTAGCCTAGGTAAAATTGGTGAAGGAAAAGAAAACAGTAATTGATACAGACTTCTGCAGTTTTGTAGGTATAACAATCTAGTTATAACCAATACGGTGTTTGGTCATAAAATGGCTCATACGTTAACATGATATTCTCGTGATGGTAAGACAGCAAACCTTATTGATTATGTTATAGTAAACCAAAGACTGGCAGGATCAATACAAGATACTAGGGTATATAGGAGTGCTGTTGTTGATTTTAAAAGTAAAGACCAGCATCTGTTAATGTCGAGGCTCAATTTGAAGCTGAAGTATCTGAAGGGTAACTACCTTCCTGGCAGTTATGATGTTGGAAGTCTCCAGGATGAGAATTTGAGGGAAACTTTCCTGGAACAGTTGACTACTTAACTTCAGAGTTTTGAATTTGATAATGCGGAAGATGGTTCGAATAATTTTAGAAAAATAATTTGTGAAGTTGCTGAAGGTGTCTTAGGGAAGAAAGTTAGAACTGCAGCTAAGCATATCAGTGAAAAAGCTTTATATTTAATAGAAAGGGGCAAGGACTTGTACAAGAATTATCGGAGTGATAGATCATATGAAAACAAAAGAAATGCAGGGAAAGTGGAGAATGCATTAAAGTATAAACTAAGGAGGTGTGAAGTAAAGTTCATGAATGAAATTGTTAAATATCTAAAACATACAACCAGGTGACATGATATTAAAATATTGTACTGGCATGTTAATAAAAAGCGACGGAGCAGTCAAATTGAAACTGGTCAAATCGAGGCCTAAATCTGGGCAGCGATTTATGGTAAGGAAAGAGATAAAGAGAGGTGGGCCGAACATTTTGAGAATTCTCTTAACCGATATAGAGTTGCAGGAAAAGATATAAAGGAAAATGAAAAAATTTTGGATACCTTGGATGTGAAGGAAGATTTGTTTTGTGAGGAAGAATTAGTGACAGCACTCAAAAGATTAAAAAATAATAAGGCTCCAGGTTCTGATAGGGTGGCTCTGAGGTTATAAATAAGTTACTGAATACTATGAATATAATTTTTGAAAAGGGGGAAGTACCTAACGATTTTAGGAAAACCTTAATTAAGCCACTTTATAAGAAAGGTGATAAAAGTGAGTGTGGTAATTATCGAGGCATTAGTCTCGTCTCTTTAAGTAGTAAATTACTTAGTAATACGATGCTTTTTAGACTGAAAGATGCCGTAGACAAAGTTTTAAGAGAAGAACAGTGAGGTTTTAGAAAAGGTAGAGGATGTGTCGACCAAATTTTCACTCTTAGGCTAATAATTGAGAAGTGTATGAGTTGGCGAACACCTTTGATCCTCAGTTTTATAGATTACGAGCAAGCGTTCAAATGTGTTGATAGAAGAGCTTTAGTAAAGGTTTTATCCCTGTATGGTATACCAGACAAATACATTGAAGGGATTAATGCTATGTACGAGAATAACACTACTGCGGTTAAGGTAGAAAATGAGGTTAGCAGCTGGTTTTGCGTTAAATTAGGAGTTAAGCAGGGTTGTTTTCTATCCCCCTTTATATGGATTATTTTGATGGACTTTGTCTTAAGGAGCACAGGAAAGGCAATGGGAGACCATGGAATGAAATGGTGAGGAGAAAATCTCCTGGACTTAGATTATGCTGATGATTTAAGCATCCTAGATGAAAGTTGGAGCAAAATGAATGAAGTTTTAGAGGTTTTGCGAGTTCAGGGTGCTAGAATAGGTTTGAAAACTAATGTTAAGAAGACTAAGTCACTAAGGCTGGGAATAAGTGAAGATGAGAAGATGACGTTGGATGATGAAAATATTGATCAGGTGGGCAGCTTCACTTACATTGGTAGCATTATTAGTAGAGACAATGGGAGCAGTGAAAATGGTAAAAGAAGAATAGCCAAGGCTCAGGGTGTTTTCTCAAAGTTAAAAAAAATTTGGAAGAGTAGAAAGATAAGTCTGCAACCCAAGATTAGAATATTAGAAGCTGCAGTGATGACAGTGGTCAAATATGGCTTTGAAACATGGGCGCTCAGAAAAGCGGACAAACATTTTTTAAATGTTTTCCAGAGAAATTGCTTAAGGATTGTTCTGGGTACCTGGCTTACTGACCGTATTTCAAATAATAGACTATACGAAAAATGTGGTTCAATACCGCTCTCTAGGGTTATAATGAAAGAAAGATTGAGGTGGCTAGGGAATGTTGTACGGATGAAGGATGACAGATTGCTGAAGATAGTCCTTTTCAGCCAACCGTCTAGGGCTAAACAAAAAGTAGGTCGTCCTCGTCTGGGGTGGGAGGACGTCATAAAGAAACATTTAAAAGAAATAGGAACTTCTTGGGCGGGAGTAAAAAGGGAGGTGTTAAATAGATTGGGATGGAGGAGGAGCTTGCGTAGCTGTATTGGCCTCAGGTGGCTTGGTGCTGCGGTAAGTTGTTAGTAGTAGTAGTATTAGTACCGTCCAACGTTTAAGTTTGCGATATCAATTTTGGGTTAAATTTTGAATATACTTAAAAAAAAGGCAATGAATAGTAATTCTGGTAAAAAGTCCTTGTTAATATGATTACTACTAAAGAATTTGGGTTGGATGAAAAGGAGTATTATTGTTTGTATGGATTGAATTTTTGTAAGACCTTTGATGTGCTGCATAACTGAAGCCATCACAACCTCTGCAATAGGATTTTCTTATCAATAAATACATTACCTACATTTGTTAAAATACATTAAATTACTTCATAGATATAGCAAAAGAAAATAACACCATTTAAAATTGCTGAAAACTAAGTTCCAAGCAGTATTTGCATCCCAAAGAACTTTCCTGGCGGGGCAGATGATGCCTTGCCTTGCATTTTTCACCTCTGTCCTGGTAAATATGAGAATGTAACATTTTAGCTGTATAGAGAAACAATTTAATTGATTCCTATACCCCCTACCTCTTTCAACTTTTATCTTAAGCCTGATTGAATTGAATCCAGATTTAATCAAGTAATGCCAACGTGTGGCATTACTTCTTTTGCAAATGGAAAGCCTAAAATACAGTTATTGATACTTTTAAGTCAATTATCTTTTCAGAATTTTAAATTGATTGCAAATTCGTTCTCTCTTTTTTTCTTTTTTTTTTAAATCCCACCTCCTCTCCTCTCGGTGACATAATAATCTTTTTCACATAATTTCAAAACTTTAATGTCACCTACACTAATTTAAAAACGTCATTTAATTTTTAAATTGGGTATCCAAACAATATTGATGAAAACAAAGTCAGCTACTATTAATATTTAGCGTGATCAAAATTTTTAATAAGGAGTATTAGCCATCATTATCATTTTTTCGCATTTTTGTCCTATATTTTAATTTTTTTTATTTTCCTTCATTTTTTATTTTATTACCCTTCATCTTCATTTTTCCCCTATTAAAAAATAAATACAACAAAATTACAAAATTTGACCAACTACTGTCACCAAAAAACTTTTCTTCCTCTATTTTCTCCTCCTTTATACGTCTGAAATTGAAAAAAATAAACTAATCCAATATAACATTTTCATTATCCTAACTATAAACTCCCTTTTTCAAAAAAAAAAATAATAATAATTTCCCTGTTACCAACTAAAAATGAATTAAGGCAATCAAATACAACAGGTTACTCTCCGGGGCATACTACAACGCAAATAAAAATAAACCAAAATAAAACGCATGTCCCACAATTACATTCCAAAAAATATAAAGATATTACCCCTTCAAACTTCCATAAAAAAAAAAAAAAAAAAAAAAAAAAAAAAAAAAATTGAACCATTCTCCCCTTACAAAAAACCTCACCAAACCATAAAACATATACCTAAACAACACAATACCTATTTAGGAAGGAGGTTTCTCTTCGGAGTAAAGTTGGAGTTTGAGGTCTTAAGATAGCAACAAAACTAGATTTTTCCCTGGCGATGTCTATATGGTCCCTTAAAAAAGAGAGCTCTAAGTTGATATTTGAAGGAGCTCCCTCCCAATCATTTTCGACATTTGGCTTTATGCAGTCACCCCTAGGAAAAAAAACAAAACAAATGAACAAGCATCGACAATGTTTCTTCTGAAAAAAAGTGAAATTCCACATTTTGAAAATTGGAGCTTGAAATCTCTCTGGTTCTCTGATATGATGTATCTAATAAAACGATTTTCAATAAGATTGCTTGCTTTTTTGGGTTTGTTTCCCCTTTTTTCTAAAATCAGGCAAATTTCATCAGATTTTTGGTTTTGGGTGGGTAATAACAAACTGAAAGAATTTTATATATTTTAAAGCAGCATAAAAAGCCAATAAAGTCGGTGTAGCAATTGTCATGAGAATTCTATTTTTAGTTTGGGTGAATATTGGTCCAAGTCAATTTTTGCTTCCATTTTTTTATCACAAACTATTTGATAAGATTTTCTTTTGACGAAATTTTTTTGAGCCTGTTCATTTTATTTAGTTGAATAGGACACTAAAAAGAAAGAGGGTTAATTTGACAGCTGGATAGTAAGTTTAAGTTTTGTTTTTCTTTCGCTATTCTATTTTTTTTAATGTCTGAATATATAAGGGATTCAAGTTTGAGGGAGGGAGAATTGTCCAGTTATGGAAGACTCAAAGAGAAAATATATTTGGCGAAGACGCACATATCAATTTATTTGGTAGAAGGCATGCGGACTATATGGGGTACTTCTGCCATGAGTAAGACCTTGTGTACTACCGAGATGTCTACAGTCTTCTTGTTAAACATATTGCTACTCAGTATTATCCAAGGGATTAGCAACTATTTATTGAGAGCAATAAGCACTCTTTGAAGTGTTTGCACCTCCACAAGTGGAACCAATTCACCTTAATCCCTCTTGTTTACTCCACAACTCTCAAAAAAATTATGAAGCAGTCAAGTACGTGCTTAAGAAAATCTAATATGAGCATCGACAATGGATCATCTGTGAAATTTCTACTTGGTCAGTAGTCCAGGACGAAGTAACCATGCTTTATATGTATATGGAACAGTCGAGACAGATCCCAGAACTATGGAAAGAAAGGGTGGCTGGCACCAGAGCAGTTAGTAACTAGGGTTCCTCTTGTTGACTGGGAGAAGATATTGATCCCACCGCAACACATGAAGCTTGGATTAATGAAGCAGTTCACGCGCGTTCTGGACAAGGATGGGAGGTGCTTCATCTACCACCGCTGAGCCTTTCTTTGACTGACAATTGAGAAGCTGCAGGTTGGCATTTTAGATGGCCCTCAGATACGGCAGCTCCAATAGGACACAAAGTTCGAAAACTCAATAAAAACGCTAGAGTTCGGTAAGTGGAGATGTGGAGATGCAGATGGTGAACAGCTTCTTGGAAAACGCGAAGGCAGCAAACCACGCCATACTCGTCAGTAGTATGATAAAGGCCTTCCAAAAACTCGGGTGTTTGATGAGTATAAAGATGTACCTACTGTTGTTATACATAGAGAAGTTTCCTGAAAACCTTGGGGTGATGAGCGACAAGCAGGGAGAAAGGTTCCACCAGGAAATAGGCCAAATGAAGGAGAGATACCAGGGAAGATGGGATAAAGTCATGGTGGTGGACTACTGCTGGTCGCTGAAGAAAACCAATTTTATGACAAATATTTTCTTTTGTACTTAAAACTGAAAATAAATATTAAAATTATAGCAACATTTTGAAGTAATGAGCTTTCAGCAATTAATATCATTATACATCAAATATTCAGTTTAATTTATTAGCTCTTTTTAAAGTTGTTAAAGACGAATATAGTTTCACTACAAACAAGTGTTTGGATACTACCTCCTTTCTTAACTGTAAATAAAAACCAACGCCTACTGCGTCATTGGCGCTTAACTGAAAATGGATTGTATTGCAAATATTTTTCTTTTCCAGTTCTTAGAGCATTGAAAATAAAAATACAATTACAGTGAAATGAATTCTTGAACTGATGAATCTTTGAACAATTAATACAATTATATATCAAATATTCAATTTGATGTCGTTTATACTTTCCAAGACTGTTCAAGACGCATATAGTTTTCAGTAAAACGCTAATGACGCAGTAAGTTTTAGACTTTTACAGTGAAAGAAGGAGGTGATACCCAAACTCTTGTTTGTGGTGATTTTTTTTTCGTTTCAAGCTTGATTTGCATATTCAATTTAAGTTTCATTTGTTTATTAATTTACATTAATATCTATTGTATGTTTGTTAGCATTGATTGTTTATTTAATTTCTGTTCGTTTTAAGTTTCAGTTGTACTTCAATAAGAAAATATTTTTTTCGTCTTGAGCTTGATTTTCATATTCAATCTAATCATTACTTGCTTTCAGATCTATTTATTCATTTATATTATTACTTGTTGTATGTTTTTGCTATGATTGTTTATTTAATTTCTGTTTATTTTGGGTTTCATTTATTCTTTAACAGTAATTTCTGGTCGTTTTGAGTTTGAATTTTAAAAGGTATTTGTATCTGCTGTGCTTAAGTTTAAATGGCCTTTACTTTTTTGAAAAACTTATTTTTCGGAAAGTTTCTTTTAATTAATTTTGTTCGTTTTTGATTGCAAAAACTTTCAAGTTTTTAAAAATTCCTTATTTCAAAATCAAACTTAAAAAAAATCAAAAATTCACCAAAGTATAAAAACTGATATCAAAGTAACAATATCAAAGTGAAAAAATGGGTTTGTGTCAACCTCAGAGTTTTTATTATCTAATGTTTGAACTATTTTGAAAAAAATTTGCTATCTCAAAATTTTTATCGGATGGGTTTGGGGAAAAAGGGCGTGGGGGACTAGATTAAGCTTCGGTCTCTTTTGACTCTTTAAAAGTGAACTAGAACTTTCTATTTTCAATCAAATGCACCCTCTCTGAAGTTTATACGAGTATCCCTTCTATAAGAACTATAAATATTCTCAGAGTATAACTTATAACGCCTGTCTCTGGGCCCTGGGGGTTGTGTCGACCCTGGGGTTTTAATATGTGATGGTTGAACTATTTTTAATAAAATGGTCACCTGAAATTTTTATCGGATGGGTTTATCCATCCGATACACCCAGAGGCGTGGAGGGTGGGATGGGTTAGTTGCCCTCCGATCTTTTTTCACTCTGAGAAAATGAACGACAACTTTTGATTTCCATTCAAATGAACGCTCTCTGAAGTTTATATGAGCATACATTCAATAAGAACCATATATGCCCCCAGAGCAATACTTACAACGCCTGCCACGGCCCTGTGGGGGTTGTGTCGACAAAGGAGTTTTTCTTATCTGACCTTTTAAATATTTTAAATGAATGGCCACACGTAAAGGAGTTTTTGTTATATGATCTTTGAACTATTTATAACAAAATGGCTACCTCGAATTTTCTATCAGATGTATTTTGAGAAAAAAGGCTTGGGGGGGGGGAGAAGTTGCCCTCTGATCACTTTTGACTCGTAATAAGGGCACTAGAACTCTTGATTTCCAATCGAATGAGCCTCCTTTGAAGTTTATATGACGACCCCTTCTATATGAAGTGCATCTGGGGAAAAAATAAATGGAGTGGGGGGGGGAGGCTAACTGCCCTCCAATCACTTTTGACTCTTAAAAAGTGAATTACAACTTTCAATTTCCAATCAAATGAGCCCTCATGACGTTTATACAAGCATCCCTTCCATAACAACCCTATAGGCTCCCAGCGCATAAATTATAACGCCTACCCCCGGGCCCCGGGGGGCTGTGTCGACACCGGAGTTTTTTGTTATCAGAACTTTGAACTATTTTCAACAAAATGTTTATCTCAAAATTTTAATCTGATGGGTTTTGAAAAAGAAGGCGTGGGGGGGGGGGGCTAGCTGCCCTCGGATCTCTTTTGACTCTTATAAAGTGAACAAGAACTTTCAATTTCCAATCAAATGAGCCCTCTCTGAAGTTTATAAAAACATCCCTTCCATAAGAACTATATATGTCCCTAGAGCAATACTCATAACGCCTGCCTCCGGACCCTGGCGGGTTCTGTCGACGCAGGAATTTTTCTTATGTGACTTTTGAACTATTTTTAATGAAATGGTTATTATAAAAATTTTATCGGATGGGCCAGGGGAAAAAAGGTGTGTGTGTGTGGGGGGGGGGGGCTAGTTGCCCTCAGATATCTTTTGACTCTTAAAAATTGAACTAAAACGTTCATCCGAACGTTCATATACGAGCATCCCTTTCAAAAGAACCATATACGCCCCCAGGACAAAACTTACAACGCCTCTCCCCCGGGCTCTGGGGAGAGTTTTTGTTATCTAATTTTTGAACAATTACCAAAACATTGACTATCTCAAAATTTGTAGTGGACGGGTTTTGGGAAAAAAGAGCGTGGGGGGGGGGCAAGTTTTACTGTCTTGACTCTTAAAAAATGAACTAGAACTTTCAATTTCCAATCAAATGAGCCCTTTATGAAGTTTATACGTGCCTCTCTTTCATAAGAATCATACATGCCCTTAGGGCATAACTTAGAACGCCTTCCCCTGTGCCCTGGGGGGTTTTATTGACACCGGATTTTTTCTTATCCGACCTTTGAACTATTTTGAACAAAAGTCTATCTCAAAATTATTATCAGATGGGTTTTGAAAAAGAAGGCGTTGGGGGGGGGGTAGCTGCTCTCAGGTCTGTTTTGACTATTAAAAGTGAGCTCAAACTTTCAATATCCAATCAAATGAGCCATCTCTGAAGTTTATACGAGCACCCCTTTAATACGAACAATAAATGCCCCAGGGCATAAAATACAACACCTTCCCCCGAGCCCTAGGGGGTTGTGACGACACCTGAGTTTTTGTTATCTGACTCTTGAGCAATATTTAGCTTAATGGCTATCCCAAAATTTTTATTGAATGCATTTGGGGAAAAAGGGGCGTGGGACGGGGGAGGGGTAGTTGCCCTCCAATCTCTTTTGACTCTTTAAACTGAACTAGAACTTTCGATTTCCAATCAAAAAAGCCATCTCTGAATTTTTTACGAGCATCCCTTCAATAAGAACAATATATTCCCCCAGGGCATAACTTACAACACCTGCCCTCGGGCCCTGGGGGGCTGTGTTGACCCTGAGTTTTCGTTATATGGTCTTTGAACTATTTAAAAAAAAACTATCTCAAAGTTCTTATCGGATGGGTTTAAGGAAAAAAGGGCATGGATGGGGGGGGGGCTAGGTGCCCCTCAATCTCTTTTGACTCTTGAAAAGTGAACTAGAACCTTCAATTTACAATCAAATGAGCCCTCTTTGAAATTAATACGAGCATCCCTTCCACAAGCCCCATATATGCCCCCAGGGCATAACTTACAACGCCGGCCCCAGGGCCCTGGGGGTTCGTGTCGACACCGGAATTTTTGTTATATGATCTTTGACCAATTTTTAACAAAATGGCTATCTTAAAATTTGTATTGGATGCATTTGGGAAAAAGGGGTTTGTTAGGAGGAGCTGGTTACCCTTCAATATCTTTTGACGCTTAAAAAGTGAACTAGAACTTTCAATTTCCAATCAAATGAGCCCTATCTGAAGTTTATACGAGTATTCCTTTCAAAAGAACCATAAATGCCCCCAGGGCATAACTTATAACCCTTGCCCCTGAAGAATGTGGGGGGAGTTTCCTGCTCAAACATATAATCTTCAAAATTTTCAACTACGTTCAACAACATTGCTATATCAAAATTTTGATTGGATGTGTTTGGGGAAATGGTGAGTGTGGAAGGGGTGTCAGTTGCCTTATAATCACTTTCGACTATTATAAAGGGAACTAGCCATTTAAATTTCCAATCAAATGAGCCCTTTGTGAAGTCTACGAAAACGTTGTCTATACAAAACCATATATGCCCCCAGGGCATAACTCACAACCCTTGCACTGAGGGATGTGGGGGAGTTGTCATCATCAAAGATCTATTTTCCAGAACTTAAAACTACGTTTAATAAAATGGCTATCTCAAAATTTTGGTTTGATGTGTTTGGGGAAAAGGTGGGCGCGAGAGTGTGGTTAGTTGCCCTCCAATCACTTTCGATCATTAAGAGGGGCATTAGCCCTTTGAATTTCCAATTGAATGAACCTTTTCTGAAGCTTCTACGACAACGCCTTCTATAAGAACCTTACATGCTCCCAGGGAATAACTTAAAACCCTTGCCTTGAGGGATGTGGGGGAGTGTCTTCCACAAAAACATATTTTCTATCTGGAAATCAACAATGCTGAACAAAATGGCTGTCTCAAAATTTTGATTGGATCTGTTTGGGGGAATGATGGGCGTGGGGAGGGGGGCTAGTTGCCCTCCAATCACTTTCGACTATTAAAAAGGGCACCATAACTCTGTATTTCCAATCGAATGAGCCCCTTTTGAAGTTTCTGCGACGACCCCTTCCATATGAAGTGCCTCTGACAAAAAAATAATAATAATGATAAAACTTTGGAGCCGTATGGCGTTTACTATAGGCAGCGCTGTAGCGTTGCCTCTGATTATGAATTACGCTTATAATTTGGACGGAGCAATAATAATTAAATTTGAATATGAGTACGGTTATTTCTTGAGGAAAACGGAAAGAATCGTGAGGGGTTTCTCAGCTGATGATCCACTGAAATTTGTTTTTTTTTTTACTCAAAATTGATTTTTTTAAAATTTCTGTAATAAAAAATTCTGACCTGATTGAGAAAAACCAAGACCATTTTCGGACTCAGAGCATCAAAAGTAGTCTAATTCAGCTGGAAACCCCTGGACGAAAAGCTTTTTATCAGTACCTGGTAACTCACGCGGATTATGCTCGTTAAGTTGGTTCTCAGACAACTTGCGGCAAAGCAACGTGTTCTTCCTGACTCCACCATCTGACACTCGGCCATTGGCTCCAACGTCAGTAGTATAGTGTCAATATCAGGTAGCAGGCAGATAGAACATTACTGTGTTAATCTAAGGTAGTAGGCAGATAGGACATTACTGTGTCAATCTAAGGAAGCGGGCTGATAGGACATTACTGTGTCAATCTAAGAGAGCATACAGAAAGGACATTACTGTGTTAAGAAAAGAGCAAGTAGGTCATTACTGTGTCAATTAAAGGAAGAAGACAGATAGGAATTACTAAGTCAATCATAGGCAGCACGCTAGTGCTGCCTAAGTAAAGAACGATGTGGACAAAATGTGTTTTTTTTTTTTTTTTCTCCATACCCGGGCACTTCGTATCGAAGGAGTTGCCTTAAAAATTTTGAAAAGGGCTCATTCAATTAGAAATTGGAGTGGCTAGTGCCCTTTTAAATAGTCGAAAGTGATTGTAGGGCAACTAGCCCCCCCACGCCCATATTTACCCCAAACCCATCCAATTAAAATTTTGAGATAGCCATTTTGTTCAGCGTAGTTGATTTCCAGATAGAAAATATCCTTTTGAGGAGGACACTCCCCCACAACCTCGGTGCAAGGGTTGTAAGTTATACCCTGAGGGCACATATGATCAATGTTGACACAATGAACAGTTTATTTTTTTTTCTTTAAAGCAGGGCACTTCATATAGAAGGGGTTGTCGTAGAGACTTCAAAAGGGGTTCATTCGATTAGAAATCGAGAGTTCTAGTGCCCTGTTTAATAGTCGAAAGTGATTGGAGGGCAACTAGTCCCCCCCCGCACGCCCATAATTCCCCCAAACATATCCACTCAAAATTGTGAGATAGCCATTTTGTTCAGCGTAGTTGATTTCCAGATAGAAAATAAGTTTTTGAGAAGGACACTCCCCCACAACCCTCAGGGCAAGGGTTTTAAGTTATGCCCTGGGGGCATATAAGGTTTTTATTGAAGGCTTTGTCGTAGAAACTTCAAAACAGGCTCATTCGATTGGAAATTCAAAGGACTAGTGCCCTTTTTAATATTCGAAAGCGATTGGAGGGCAACTAGCCCCCCCCCCACGCCCATCATTCCCCCAAACACATCCAATCAAAATTGTAAGATAGCCATATTTTTTAGCGCAGTTGATTTCAAGATAGAAAATATGTTTTTGAGGAGGAGACTCCCCCACAACCCTCAGGGCAAGGGTTTTAAGTTATGCCCTGGGGGCGAATAAGGTTTTTTATAGAAGGTGTTGTCGTAGAAACTTCAAAACAGGCTCATTTGAATGAAAATTCAAAAGGCTAGTGCCCTTTTTAATAGTCAAAAGTGATTTGAGGGGACTTAGCCCTCCCCGCACCCATCATTCCCCAAAACACATATGATCAAAATATTGAGGTAGGCATTTTGTCAGCATAGCTGATTTCCAGATATTAAATATGTTTTTGAGGAGGACACTCCCCCACAACCCTCGGGGGACGGGTTTTAAGTTATACCCTGAGGGCATATAAGGTTTTTATAGTAGTTGTTGTTGTAGATACTTCAAAACAGGCTCATTCGAATGGAAATTCAAAGGGCTAGTTCTATTCTTACTATTTGAAAATGTTTGGAGAGCACCTAGACCCCCCCACGCCCATCATTCCCCCAAACACCACCAATCAAAATTGTGAGATAGCCATTTTGTTCAGCGCAGTTGATTTCCAGATAAAAAATATGTTTTCGAGGAGGACACTCCCCCATAACCCTCTGGGCAAGGGTTATAGGTTATGCTCTGGGGGCATATAAGGTTTTTATAGAAGCCGTTGTCGTAAAAACTTCAAAACAGGCTCATCTGATTGGAAATTCAAAGGGCTAATGCCCCTTATAATAGTCAAAAGTTATTGGAGGGCACCTAGCCCCCCTCCGTGCCCATAATTCCCCAAAACACATCCAATCAAAATTTTGAGGTAGGCATTTTGTCAGCGTAGCTAATTTTCAGATGGAATATATCTTTTTGAGGAGGACACTCCCCCACAACCCTCGGGGTAAGGGTTTTAAGTTATGTCCTGGGGGCATATAAGGTTTTTATAGAAGGCGTTGTCGTGGAAGCTTCAAAACACGCTGATCAGATTGGAAATTCAAAGGTCTAGTGCCCCTTTTAATGGTCAAAATGATTGGAGGGCAACTATCTCCCCCACGCCCATCATTCCCCCAAACACATCCAATCAAATTGAGATAGGCATTTTATCAGCGTAGCTGATTTCCAGATAGAAAATATCTTTTTGAGGAGGACACTCGCCCACAACCCTCAGGGCAAGGGTTTTAATGCCCCTAGAGCATATAGGGTTTTTATAGAATGCGTTGTCGTAGAAACTTCAAAACAGGCTCATTCGATTGGAATTTCAAAGGGCTAGTGCCCTTATTAATAGTCGAAACTGATTGGAGGGCAACTAGCCCCCCCTCAAGCTCATTATTCCCCCAAACATATCCAATCAAAGTTGTGAGATAGCCATTTTGTTCAGTGTAGTTGATTTCCAGATAGAAAATAGGTTTCTGAGGAGGACACTCCCCCACAGCCCTAAGGGCAAGGGTTTTAAGTTCTGCCCTGAGGGCATATAAGGTTTTTATTGAAGGCGTTGTCGGAGAAACTTCAAAACAGGCTCATTCGATTGGAAATTCAAAGGGCCGGTGCCATTTTAATAGTCGAAAGTGATTGGAGGGCAACTAGCCCCCCCCATACCCCTCATTGCCCCAAGCACATCCAACCAAAATTTTAAGATAGCCATTTTGTTCAGCGTATTTGATTTTAAGATAGAAAATGTGTTTTTGAGGAGGAGACTCCCCCACAACCCTCAGGGCAAGGGTTCTAAGTTATGCCCTGGGGGCATATAAGGTTTTTATAGAAGATGTTGTCGTAGAATATTCAAAAAAGGCTCACTCGATTGGAAATTCAAAGGGCTAGTGCCCTTTTTAATAGTCGAAAGTGATTGGAAGGCAACTAGCCGCCCCCCCCCCAAATTTCCCATTCCCCCAAACACATTCAATCAAAATTTGAGATAGGCATTTTGTCAGCGTAGCTGATTTCCAGATAGAAAATATGTTTTTGAGGAGGACAATCCCCCACAACCCTCAGGGCAACGGTTTTCAGTTATGCCCTTGGGGCCTATAGGGTTTTTATAGAAGGCGTTGTCGTAGAAACTTCAAAACAGGCTCATTCGATTGGAAATTCAAATGGCTAGTGCCATTTTTAATAGTCGAAAGTGATTAGAGTGCAAATAGACCCCCCCCCCCCCCACGCCCATCATTCCCCCAAACACATCCAATCAAAATTGTGAGATATTTATTTTGTTCAGCGCAGTTGATTTCAAGACAGAATATATGTTTTGAGGAGAACACTCCCCACAACCCTCAGGGCAAGGGTTTTAAGTTAAGCCATGGGGGCATATAAGGTTTTTATAGAAGGCGTTGTCGTAGAAACTTCAGAACAGGCTCATTCGATCGGAAATTCAAATGGCTAGTGCCATTTTTAATAGTCGAAAGTGATAAGAGAGCAAATAGACCCCCCCCCCCACGCCCATCATTCCCCCAAACACATCCAATCAAAATTTTGAGATAGCTATTTTGTTCAGCGCAGTTGATTTCAAGAACAGAATATATGTTTTGAGGAGAACACTCCCCACAACCCTCAGGGCAAGGGTTTTAAGTTAAGCCATGGGGGCATATAAGGTTTTTATAGAAGGCGTTGTCGTAGAAACTTCAAAACAGGCTCCTTTGATTGGAAATTCAAAGGGCTAGTGCCCTTGTTAATAGTCGAAAGTGATTTGAGGGCACCTAGCCCCCCCCCCTCCCACGCCCATCATTCCCCAAAACACATCTGATCAAAATATTGAGGTAGGCATTTTGTCAGCATAGCTGATTTCCAGATAGAAAAGATCTTTTTGAGGAGGACAATCCCCCACAACTCACAGGGCAAGGGTTTTGAGTTATGCCCTGGGGGCATATAAAGTTTTTATAGAAGGCGTTGTCTTAAAAACTTCAAAACAGGCTCATTCGATTGAAAATTCAACGGGCTAGTACCCTTTTTAATAGTCGAAAGTGATTGGAGGGCAACTAGACCCCCCCCACGCCCATCATTCTCCCAAACACATCCAATCAAAGTTGTGAGATAGCCATTTTGTTCAGCGCAGTTGACTTCCAGATAGAAAATATGTTTTCGAGGAGGACACTCCCCCACAACCCTCTGGGCAAGGGTTATAAGTTATGCCCTGGGGGCATATAAGGTTTTTATAGAAGGCGTTGTTGTAGAAACTTCAAAACAGGCTCATCTGATTGGAAATTCAAAGGGCTAGCGCCCTTTTTAATAGTCAAAAGTGACTGGAGGGCACTTAGCCCCCCCCCCGCGCCCATCATTCCCCAAAACACATCCGATCAAAATTTTGAGGTAGGTATTTTGTCAGCGTAGCTAATTTCCAGATGGAATATATCTTTTTGAGGAGGACACTCCCACACAACCCTCGGGGTAAGGGTTTTAAGTTATGTCCTGGAGGCATATCAGGTTTTTATAGAAGGCGTTGTCTTGGAAGCTTCAAAACACGCTCATCCGATTGGAAATTCAAAGGGCTAGTGCCCCTTTTAATGGTCAAAAGTGATTGGAGGGCGACTATCTCCCCCACGCCCATCATTCCCCCAAACACATCCAATCAAATTGAAATAGGCATTTTGTCAGCGTAGCTGATTTCCAGATAGAAAATATCTTTTTGAGGAGGACACTCCCCTACAACCCTCAGGGCAAGGGTTTTAATGCCCCCAGGGCATATAGGGTTTTTATAGAATACGTTGTCGTAGAAACTTCAAAACAGGCTCATTCGGTTGGAAATTCAAAGGGCTAGTGCCCTTATTAATAGTGGAAACTGACTGAAGGGCAACTAGCCCCCCCACGCTCATTATTCCCCCAAACATATCCAATCAAAATTGTGAGATAGCCATTTTGTTCAGTGTAGATGATTTCCAGATAGAAAATAGGTTTTTGAGGAGGATACTCCCCCACAACCCTCAGGGCAAGGGTTTTAAGTTATGCCTTGAGGGCATATAAGGTTTTTATTGAAGGCGTTGTCGGAGAAACTTCAAAACAGGCTCATTCGATTGGAAATTCAAAGAGCCGCTGCCCTTTTAAAAGTAGAAAGTGATTGGAGGGTAACTAGCACCCCCCTCCATACCCATCATTGCCCCAAGCACATCCAACAAAAATTTTAAGATAGCCATTTTGTTCAGCGTATTTGATTTTAAGATAGAAAATGTGTTATTGACGAGGAGACTCCTCCACAACCCTCAGGACAAGGGTTTTCTTTAAAAAATCTTTTTGAGGAGGACAATCCCCAACAACCCTCTGGGCAAGGGTTTTAAGTTATGCCCTGGGGCATATGATGTTTTTATAGAGGGCGTTGTCGTAGAAACTTCAAAACAGGCTCTTTCGATTGGAAATTCAAAGGGTTACTGCCCTTTTTAATTTAATAGTCGAAAGTGATTGGACGGCAACTAGTCCCCCCCCACGTCCATTATTTACCTAAACACATCCAATCAAAATTTTGAGATAGCCATTTTGTATAGCTTAGGCTAGTTGATTTCCAGATATAAAATACGTTTTTGAGAACGACACCCCCACAACCCTCAGGGCAAGGGTTTTAAGTTATGCTCTGGGGGCATATAAGGTTTTTATAGAAGGTGTTGTCGTAGAAACTTCAAAAAAGGCTAATTTGATTGGAAATTCAAAGGCCTATTGTCCTTTTTAATAGTCGAAAGTGATTGGAGGGCAACTAGCATCCCCCCCAACGCCCCCAAACAAATCCAATCAAAATTTTGAGATTGTAATTTTGTTCAGGGTAGTTTATTTTCAGATAGAAAATATATTTTTTAGGAGGACACTCCCCCACAACCCTCAGGGCAAGGGTTTTAAGTTATGTCCAGTGGGTATATAATGTTTTTATAGAAGGCGTTGTCGTAGAAACGTCAAAAAAAGCTCATTCGATTGGAAATTCAAAGGGCTAGTGCCCTTTTTAATAGTCGAAAGTGATTAGAGGGAAACTTGCCCCCCCCCCCCCCGCCCAACATTTCCCCAAAAACATCCAAAAAAAATTTTGAGATGACCATGTTGTACAGCGGAGTTGATTGACACAAAGGATAAATGTTTTTGGGGAGGATATTCCGCCAGAGCCCTAAGGGCAAGGGTCTTAAGTTATGCCCTGGGGAAATATAAGGTTTTATAGAAGGCATTGTTTTAGAAACTTCAGAAAAGGGCTCATTCGATTTGAAATTCAAAAGGCTAGTTCCCATTTTGATAGTCGAAAGTTATTAGTAATATTTTGTGTTGTTGTTTAGACCAGGGCACTTAGTATCGAACGAGTTGTCGTGGGAACTTCGAAAGGGACTCAATCGATTGAAAATAGAAAGGGCTGATGCCCTTTTTAATAGTCGAAAGTGATGGAAAGGCAACTAATCCTACTTCCACTCCCACCCTCTCATTTGTCCATTATGTTTGAAAACTAAATGTTGCCTTAAGATTAAATCAAAATGCACTGTGATAATGCTAATTCCAAATAAGGCATCTCATCAGTATTAAAAGAAAGACTGAGTGTATTATGTTCAAACTTTCGAGACTACTTCTGCTCTTAAAATTTAACCAAATCAAAATAGTGTAAGGGTTTCCAAGCTATCAAACAAAGCAAACAGATTTTTTTTGCGAATGGTATCAAGTTTTCCATTTCAGGTCAACTAGAGGAGGTAGGAAACTAAGTTAAACAGTACTATTTGTGTCCTGATTTTTAACAGGGTGTATGTTGTTAAGAATTGCTGGAAAATTTTTTCCAGCATACAAATAGCAGGTCAAACTATTAAGTCTTAAAAAACGAAAAGTATTAAAGTGTTATTTTCTTTGTCCCTGAAAAGACTATGTCAATATAAAACGAACAGAAATTAATTAGAAAAACTTTTTCCACAAAATAAGTTTTTCAAAGAAAAGTAAAGAGCTCCATTAAACAAAAATAAGCAAAAATAAAATAAAATAAACTACCAAGCTCGAAACTACCACAAATCAGCATCGATAAATAAATGAAACCCAAATCGAACAGAAACTACAATAAATAACCACGTCAAACTCAAAACGAGCAGAAATAAACATAAGTTGGGCGCAAAACCCCTATGCCTTCCCAAGGCCAGAACAAAATTTGCACTTTACTGAAAAAATACAAATGAATGTGCATTGTCAGTTTAATATACATATACTTATATTTAGTAATCAAAATGTTAAAATTATTTGATTTATTAAAGTTATAAAAGTAAAAACATTTATATTTTTTTCAGTAAAGTGCCAATTTTGTTCTGGCCTTGGGGAGGCATAGGGGTTTTGCTCCCAACTTGTGTTAATTTCTGCTCGTTTTGAGGATGTTTTGTTTTGCTCGTTCTGCTCATTTTTTAGGATGTTTTGTTGTTTATTGTATTGGTGTTTTAGTTAATATTTTATTGTATGGATTTCTATGTGTATGGATGTATGAATGTTTTATTGTTCATTTTATTGGTGTTTTATTTGATGTTTTATTGTATGATTTCCTAAGGTTAAAGAACGACACGTTACTCGACTGATCCAACAAGCCATTGAAAATATTTTGATTTTAGAAATACATTCAATGTATTGTTTCCGGGACATTGGCCAACTGATGCAAAGTGTCACAATATCGTAACAAGTTATTTGCACATTCGATTTATCAGGTGGATTTTTGGTAGGTGCTAACAGTGATCTGTTTCGGGGCATCATTTATGTTATCATCTTGAGAATATGCATACCACGATGATTTGAGATGCATACTGGACAGACAATTTCTTCTGATGCTTGGGTCCCAAGTCCCCCCTTTATCCCTCAACCCCATCCCTACACCCCTCCCCTCCTTCCCATAGCCCCCTCCCCTCCCATTTCTCCAGGTGCCCCACAATGTTTTTTTACATAGTTTTTTGTTTTTTTGTTTTTCTTACATAGTTTTTTTTTATCTTTTTTTTTCATGTCTTAAATTTTCGGTTGAAGATGGAAAAAGTTCGAATTTTTTTAAACTTATTTTTTTTTCTTTTATATTTTAACATAGAAATTGTTATTCAAATTTTTTTACATGTCTTAGAATGACATGATGTATACTTAAAACAAAAAATTTCACATTTAATATGTTTAAATACAAAATGAGAATAATGTGGATGTGTTAGTTGTGACTTTTACTATTTGAAAAATAACGTTTGCAGTAACACTTTTTTTTACAATTTTTTTTTCATATTTTTCTTCCATGTTTTAAATTTTCAGTAGAAGATGGAAAAAGTTCGATTTTTTTTAAGTTATTTTTTAATTTTATAGAATTTTTTTCCAACTTCTATTTTACATTTCTTAGAATGACATGAAATATACTTAAAACAAAAAAAAATCTTATTTAATATTTTTAAAAACACAAAGAGAATGATATAGATGTATTAGTCGTGACTTTTACTATTAGAAAATTATATTTTTAGTAATTCCGTCTCTGACCTGTTAAGACCTATTTATTCTTTTAAAAGGATTAAATCTCAATTTTAGAACAAGTTTGAAAAAAGGATTATATTTGGAATTAATTAGAGACTAAACTTTATTTGATCCTAAACCTAAAAATGACTAGGAGAGTGTGCCCCAAATTTCGCTGCAGGGAAACCTTAAACTGTTTGATATGCAATGACTGTGGATCATACTTCCACGAACAGTGTTCTGAAAATGAACGTTTCCAATGGACTAAAAGTTGGCTATGCCTAGATTGTTCTGCGAAAAAGGATAGTTTAAACAAGGATAGTCCAAAAAAGGTAGTTGCTTTTGCTAATTCTTGTTCCAGTCAACCCCAGCCTCTCCCAATTACTCCCCCACATCATCTATCGGGCAATGACCTGGCGAACATTGTGATGGAAATTCAATCATCCCCTCTGGCTCCAAACCTCCAAGTAATAACGACCATCTCGAAGTCAACAAATCTAATGCCTCCTGCCAGACTGAAACTACTACTTGTGGCACTTGTTGTTCTAATCTCCTATTGGACTTATCACTCCTCCCCCTTATAGCAATGAGATATAAATTAGAATTAATAAAGAAGGAAATATCTGCAATCATAGACCTTAGGTCACGTCTAAATGAAATCCCTCCAAAGTTTTCTGGTTTAAATGAAGATTCAAATCATAAAATTATCATTAATAAATATCACCCGGATAAATATTCATTGTTTCCTGTAACAAAGAGGTGATGGAACAATCTTGTATTTTTCAAAAGTTCAGTTACCTTGGTGATAACATAATTACGAGTTCATCTGACCTGGAGAACACGAAGTCTAATGCTAACGAATGCGAACTAAAGGTCAAGACAATTAAGATAAGCGGTCATAAACACATAAGAGTGTAAGAAAATTTGCCTGGAATGATATTTGCATAAAAGGCAAAAAAATGTAAATATTTGCATGTTTGCAAGAGTTTTAATGTTGGGGGTGAGTGTAAGGTCTCTGACTGCAAACTATTACACCAGATAATTTGTTTTAAGTTTGGAAATGGTCGTTGTTTTGGTTGTGACCGGGTTCGTTTGAATCATGGCATGGCTTTTAATAATACCGTAAAGAGTTACCATCAACTGTCTAACTCTCTCCCGTGTATTATCACTATGAATATTGATCAGCCAAAAAACGGAGTTCGCCACACCAGCCCACTATTCCCACCCGCCCTCAAAAGCAACATGGATCCGAACTATCAACGGCACCGAACTAACCCATTCAGAAGACCTCCATGTTACGTTCCAGCTCCCTCTCATTTCAATTGCCAAATCAGTCTATCTCCTCAGTCCCGTTATTTGCATCAAATGAACCCAAGAACCTACAACAAGTCTCCAATAGTAAATTAAGAAACCCTGGTATGATATATTGCTCCTCTTCCTACGTATTTCCCAGAATCCTTCTAGTGAATGTAAGGTCACTGGTAAATAAAATGGATGAACATCAATTATTCTTGACAAAAACTAGATTGATATTGCTTGCCTTACCGAAACATGGTCTGCAACTGAAGACTTTTGCTCCATTCCAAATTATGACTCCCATTTTAAGCCCAGAATAGACAAAGATGGGATCCCTCTATCTCATGGTGGAGGAGTGGATTTTTTGTCGGTCTACCCTCCCAAATCGAATTCTTTCATTTTCTGAAATGGGGAACAACTCCAAAACTGAAGTTCTATGGGTCTGGACCAGAACCAAAAACCTCCCAAAAGAAGTATCTTGAATTTTTTTTGTATTATTTATGACCCTCCTAGTAGTGGATTTAAGAAGGAGCTGACGGCATATCTGCCACTTTATACTGACAGAATTCGCTGCAAGTATCCTTATGCTGCAATTACAATATATGGTGATTTTAATGAGCTAGACCAAAAGTGGCTTAGCTCTGCTCTTAGCCTTAATGAAGTGGTCAAGTCGCCTACACGCGGTGATAAAACACTAGACTTAATTTTTACCAGCATTGAAGATTACTACTGTGTCCCAAAAATAGCCCCTCCATTAGGGGCAAGTGACCATCTATGCAACTTTTGGACCCCTTTATCTTCCTTTCCCCCTAAACGATTGATCAATTAATGTTATAGACCCATTACTGACGAGAAGGTAACCCATTTCAAATTAAAACTTAGTTTCAAATCTTGGGCCAATATCCTATGTCTTACCAATGGTAATGAAATGGCTACTAATTTTTCAGCGGAACTTTTCCAGTTATATTGTGACGCCTTTCCAGTGAAAAATGTTGCTCGTAAATCTAACTGCAAACCGTGGATAAATAAAAAAAAATTGTGCCTAATAAATGAACGTGATAAACTCTTAAAGGAAGGATTTTTCGAAGAATCTCGAAAACTTAGAAACATCGTTGTAAGTGAAATCCGTTAAGCAAGAATGGAGCATGGTGCTCAAGTGTTAAAAGTTATTGTACTCGGACCCTAAGAAATTCCACAACAGTTTCCAAGATCTCATGGGAAAGGTATCTTAAAGGTTTTTCTTACTGGACAGTAATGGTGACCCAGTGGGTGCGGATGTCATAAATGATCATTTTGCTTCAATTTGTAAAATTCACCCGCCCCTTCAACATATGCCGGCCAACAGAACAGTGAGTGACGTTCCTGTGATTGAAATTCATCAGACTCAACTTAAACTCGAAACTCTTGACGCAAATAAGTCAGTATACCCAGGTGATATCCCTACCAAATCGATTGTGGAATGTGCCCAGTATTTAAGTGTACCTCTAACAGCTATTTTTAACCAATGTTTTGTAGATGATATTTTTCAGTGTGTTTTAAACGAGCTATTATATCTCCTATACCGAAAACTAAGACCACGAAAGCTCCCTCTGACTTAAGACCAATATCAAAAACCTCCATTTTCTCTAACATTTTTGAAAGTTTTATTTACAATTTCCTTTTTGACGATATTCATGATAACCACGTAGTGCTTAATTTATATACTTGACCCTTTTTTCAAACATCTTGAGTTGAATAGTTCCTACGTTGAGGCTGTTTTTGCGGATATCAGCAAAGCCTTCGACAATCCAGATCATCTGACAGTTATAGATAATGCAAGGGCTTTAGGTGCAAGAGATTTTGTTTTACGTATGTTAGCTAGCTTTTTGTCTGGCCGTGAGCAATGTGTATTCCTTGCTAACGGGGATTCATCAGGTTTTTCCTCGATTTCCTGTGGAGCACCTCAAGGGACTAAATTAGGTCCTTTAGCATTTTTAATTGTTTTTAATAATGTTTTACCAAGTTTTGGCAACTCATTTAAATTTGCGGATGATTTGACATTACCGAACCTTTGTCGAACATCTAATACTTTGAATGTTACACTTGACTCACTCATTAACAATTTAAAGAATGATCTTGACAATGTTAAACTCAACTTAAGGAAACCCGAAAGCAGTTTCATGCTATTCTCTTTTTTTAAAAATATACCCACTATCAATAATAACCATTGCATACCAAATTTAAATACCGTTAAACTGCTTGGTGTGCAGTTGGACAACGACCTTAAATGGAATTCACAAACTTCCCACTTATTTAAATCTGGTAGTTTTCTCCTTTAATCTTTCTCCCTTCTCGTACGGTTCTCAATATCAATCCAAAACCTTACAATAATTTATTGTTCTTATATAAGACCCTGTTTGGTATATGCTTGCCCTGTCTGGCACCCAGGGTTGACCAAAGACTAATGTTCTAAAATTGAAAAAAAAATTAAAAAAAAATTAAAAAATTCAAAATCCAAATTAAAATTCAAAAAATAATTATACCTGGGACGGCCTATACTACATATGATGAAGGTTTGGCTAGACTTGAACTTACTACATTGGAATCACGGCGTCACATCCTCACCATGAACTTTGGTCACAAGTGCCTTAGTTCAGACTATCATCGACGTTTTCTCCCTTCCTTTAAAGAAAATCCCCCAATCCTTCCTAATACAAGACTCAATGCTCAAAGAGCCCCTAATACCCAACTGGACCTGTGTCCCCAAATGTTGACCTGGAGGTACAAAAACTCTTTTGTCCCCTATTTTGTTTCCCATTTTAATAATTGATATAATTTTTGTTTTATGTTTATCCCCTAACATCTGTTTTATTATTGTAATTCTGACGTGCTTATGCTAGCTTTTGTGCTATTTTAGCCAATAAATTATTTCCTACTTTATAACACTTTTTTTTCTGACTTGGAATTTTTGGACGGAGAATTATTCGACTTCAAAAATTCACCTACTTGGTAAATTGTGATGAGTGAGAATCAAAAATAATAAGAAAACACTTTTGTATAGAACAAACTCAACTACTTGGTAAATTCCAAGTCTTTTAAATGATGACCGAGTATAAAAAATTAATCAGGAAATACTATTGCATGGAACAAACTCAGCTACTGGGTAAATTCCATGTATTTTAATTCATGGGTGAGTATCAAAAATTAACAAGAAAACACTTTCGCATAGAAAAAACTCAACTACTTTGTAAATTCCACGTCTTTTAATTGATGAGTGAGTATCAAAAATTAATAAAAAAAGCACTTAAGCATAAAAAGCATAGAAAAGAATCAGCTACTTGGTAGATTCCAGGTCTTTTAATTGGTGAGTGAGTATCAAAAATTAATAAAAAAAAAACTTTTGCATAGAACAAACTCAACTACTTGGTAAATTCCATTGCTTTTATATGATGAATGAGTATACAAAATTAATCAGAAAACACTATTGCATAGAACAAACTCAGCTACTGGGTAAATTCCATATATTTTAATTGATGGGTGAGGATAAAAAATTAACAAGAAAACACTTTCGCATAGATAAAACTAAACTACTTGGTAAATTACAGGTATTTTAATTGATGAGTATCAAAAATGATGGGTATCAAAAATTAATAAAAAAACACTTAAGCATAAAAAGCATAGAAAAGAATCAGCTACTTGGTAGATTCCAAGTCTTTTAATTGGTGAGTGAGTATCAAAAATTAATAAAACAGAACTGTTGCATAGAACTAACCCGACTACTTGGTAAATTCCAAGTCTTTAAAATGATGACTGAGTATACACAATTATTCAGAAAACAATTTTGCATAGAACAAACTCAGCTACTGGGTAAATTCTATATATTTTAATTGATGGGTGAGTATCAAAAATTAACAAGAAATCACTTTCGCATTGAAAAAACTCTACTACTTGTTAAATTCCACGTCTTTTAATTGATGAGTGAGTATCAAAAATTAATTAAAAAAAAGCACTTAAGCATAAAAAGCATAGAAAAAAATCAGGTACTTGGTAGATTCAATGTCTTTTAATTGGTGAGTGAGTATGAAAAATTAATAAAAAACACAAATTTGCATACAACAAACTCAACTACTTGGTAAATTAAAAGTCTTTTAATTGATGAGTGAGTATCAAAAAGCACTTTTGCATAGAACAAAATCAACTACTTTGTAAATTCCAAGTCATTCAATTGGTTATAGTACAGTCAATATAAGGTTTGACCGCAAACAAATTGCAACAGAAATGATTTTTACACCATCTTGTAGAGAAAAAAAACTGTACAACATATCAAAAGTTGAGAAACCTAGCGGGGTGCAAAATTAGTATTTTTTAGCGTTTTGTGTTTTATTTTTCGTTTTTAAGCCTAAATTTTCGATTTTCTCAAGGCTTAGAGTTTACTTCATGGGAAACACATTTCTGATGTATTTTTATGTGCTGAACTCGAATATTATATCAGATTTAAGATACGGTGAACCAAAAGTGTTTCACATTCATCACCATTCACGAAGTTCGCGATTCTATTATAACATAGTCGTTTGACCGCATTTCTTGAGTAGTTTTATGCGATGAACTCGAATATCACATCAGATCAAGGATATGTTCAACCAACAGCGTTTCACATTCATCACCAAAAGGTTTCTTCAAAATAATCAATCATCTCTTAATATATTAACTGACTAAAATCACAGGTAACAAAAATCACATTGGTAAAAAGCAGGCAACTTTTCAAATGACTTGCGACATTAATCACTGGCAGTGTAGTTTGAAACTTCGTCGTCGAGATCGTCGATGAGATCTTCTGATTTGGGAGAATTATCACATTCTGCTCCCTGACAAGTTTTGCACGCGAGAGTGCAAGACATGCCGTTTCTTACACAAGTGCACCGAGCAGAGGTGCAGTTTGAACGGCAGGAACACTTAACAATCTTAAGAAGTTGGGGAGGTGCTGGGCGTAGGTCCGTCATCACAGGGTATAATGTACCATTTCGGTCCTTCCTGCCCCACTATTGAGGGTCCAATTCTAGATTACGGTCATCATTCCAGGCGTGTACCTGAAAGTAAACTCTATAGCTGTGAAATGCTGCAGAGTTGGATGTGGGAGGTAGCTGCTCTGGGTGAACAAAAGCCGTTGCTGTGACGAGCTTTCTTTCGAAGAGCTGTTTTCGAAGATCGTTCAGATTTCCCCCCTTCTTTCCACCATATATTATAAGAAGTGCGTCTTCTCCGGCTTCCTTGACTTCGATTTTTGTTGCTGCCTTCTTCATAAAGACCATGGCAGATTCTCGAAAACTTTCGTCTTCTATCACTTTTTTCAGGGTAAGACCTTTTCTGATGTTGTGGACACGTGATGTAGAATCACACCCAAGGAATGCACGGGCAAAGAGGATCAGACCACATACTTCTTGGCCTAATCTTTTTTCATTTCATGAACATCCCAGCACCTTCGCTCTTTATTTTTCTTTGGCTCTGGGGCGAAGTACACCTTGTTAGTGGAGACATCACAGTGGTAGCAGAGAAGGACCAGAAGATCCGTATTTTCTCCAATAACGGCAGTTACCTTCTGTTTAGCTGATTCGATAGCAGCTTTTACAATAGGCACGTCTTCATCACTGGGGGCTTGGACTACAAAATAGCCTTTTTGCCGGAGATGAACTGCAAGCGCACTAATGAATCTTGACTTGTTTTTCTTGTTCCCGAGAAATTCTTCTTTCTTAACTTTCAGACGCATGTCATTCGTGAAGAAAACCTCGCGACCAATCGTTCGATTACGATACGAATGGGACATATCTTTGATGGAAGGTCCACTATCATACCCATCGAAAACAACAGTTGCGCCAGGGTACTTCCGCGAAATATACAGAGAGTAGCTCTGTATGATACCCGCATACGTGTCATTTTTTATCTATGGGACTTGGTGCAATAGAGATCCGCCGTCAAGTACGTAGTGTGTCCCGTCGTTCAGCATACACGGAATTTCTTCGAGTTTGCATGCAAGTGCAATGGCCTTGGCTAATTCGGCCTTGTTCGGCACTCTCGGCATAAATGAGCTGTCAAACAGAGCAGCGGGATACGAACAAAGTCCATACCGGAAGCACTCTGATTCAGAAAGTCTTGTCCTTTTGGCTAACGCAATGAAGCGTTGGAATATCAAACCTGGATCCAGTCGCTTGCAATCTTCTCCAGCTGTTTGCTTTGTTGTTATCTGGACTGCCTGTTCCTTTCTTCGGAAGACAAAATCCTTCGCCACTTTTCCAGTCATAGCATGAAGGATTTTTAGCCCGACAGCCTTCGCACAGTCAACGTTTGCAGATTCATATGCAGTCAAACCGGTAGCAATGCTTCTAAGCTGGGTATCCCCTCCGAATGGTGAGCCATTTTCAAAGTACGTGACCATCGCCTGCGTATCCTTGAAGTTTCGTTCTTGTCTGGGGCCTGCGTTCTCCTTGTGCTGCTCGCTTGTCCCATAGAGAATTTGCGTCATATCTTCCATTAGGAGGTTAACAGCAGAGCAGGTTGGGCGTGCTAAAACCCACAGCGACCTCTGGGTTTCGGTCATGCCCGTACCCCTAGTCAGTCCGCCTGCTGTTTTCAACGAACGCATAAGCTCTTGTTCAATAACTAGATCCGTCGACAAGCCAGCCCAATTGCGATCAGATCGTCTGACGACGTGCATTCCTTGTTGGAATGAACTATGAACAGTAGGATGGGTTTCTTCAAGCTTCACCATCGTCTGAAGGTATATTCGGCACGATTTGGCATAGTTGTTGTGACCACAGGCCGCAAGAAAAGGTAGCATTTCAGACACAGACTTTAGGTGTAAGTCCCAAAGCCCCAGCCGCTCAGCTTTGATGAAAGAACGAAGTATCCCAACCATATTCATAAGCTGAAACCACAGCTTTGAAGTTCTGTGCTGAGACAGATCAAGTATCTTCTGGTCGACGAAACCTTTGATCCGCTTGAGTGCCGGATTTTCTTCAACCTCCGTCATTGTTGCCTATCCATTCATTAGCTTGCTGTATAGTGTTTTAAGGTCTGCAACTTCTTTGGTGCCTAACTTTGTTTCAGGTTCTGAACAGGGATCATCGTCAAATAACTCGGAGAGCAGCACGGCATGTAGAGCACTATCAACTAGCAATAGACCTCGAACAGGTCGTGAAATAGCCTTTCCACTTAGGAGATGGGGAATAGTGTTTGGGGCATATGCAAGTTCCAGGACTTAGTTCCAGGCTCCGCAGGTAAGAGGACCCAAAATGGCGTAAAAAAATAATAGGAAAATTAACATTTATTACTTAAAGAAGGAAAATAATGAAGGGGCCCAAAGAAATGAATCTGGGAGGGACATTTATCTGACAAAACTGGGACCAAGGGTTCCAACACCGACCTTAGCGAAATACGCTATGAAATTTTCCACTAGATGGCCGTATATGCTGTTAAACCTTAACGACGACAATCTTAGAATGTACGGAACTTTCCATAAATATAGTATTCAATCGATAGGGCGACATTATTCCTGACTTCAGTCGCCCCAAAGGACGAAAAAAGGTAAATATTGCCACGAAATATGAATTTCTTGTTTGGTGATGAATGTGAAACACGAACGGTGGGACATTACTTGAATCTGATGTGATATTCGAATTCAGCACACAAAACTAGTTCAGAAACATGTCTCCCATGAAGTAAATGCTAAGGTCTAGGATAACGGAAAATTTCCGCTAAAAACAACAAAAAACAAACGGAAAACGCTAAAAAACACTCATTTTGCACCCCACTGGGTTTCTCAACTTTTGATATGTTGTACTGTTTTTTTTTCTCTACAAGATGGTGTAAAAAACATTTCTGTTGCAATTTGTTTGCGGTCGAGTCCTATTTGACGCTAGATTGACTGTACTATTAGTGAGTATAAAAAATTAATAAAAAGAAACATTTTAGCATAGAAAAACTCAGCTACTTGGTGAATTCCATGTCTTTTATTTGATGAACGAGAATAAAAAATTAATAAGAAAAAACTTTTGCATAAAACAGACTCATCTACTTGGTAAATTCCAGGTCTTACAATTGACGAGTGAGTAACAAAAAATTAATAAAAAAGCACTTTCGCATAGAACAAATTCAACTACTTGGTAAATTCCAAGTCTTTCAATTGGTGAGTGAGTAACAAAAATTAATAAAAAAGCACTTTAGCATAGAACAAACTCAACTTGGTGAGTGGGGATCAAAAATTCATAAGAAAACACTTTTGCATAGAGCAAACTCAACTACTTGGTAAATTCCAATTCTTTTAATTGATGAGTGAGTATCAAAAATTAATCAAAAAAGAACTTTAACTCTGCTACTTGTTAAATTCCATGTCTTTTAATTGATGAACGAGTATCAAAGCTTAATAAGAAAAAACTTTTGCATTAAACAAGCTCAACTACTTGGTAAATTCCAAGTCTTTCAATTGATGAGTGAGTATCAAAATTTAATAAAAAAGTTTTTTTGCATAGAACAAACTCAAGTACATGGTAAATTCCAAATCTTTTAATCGGTGAATGAGTATCAAAAATTAATAAGAAAACACATTTGTATAGAACAAATTCACATACTTGGTAAATCCCAAGTGTTTTAATTGATGACTGAGTATCAAAAATTAATAAGAAAACACTTTTACACAGAAAAAACTCAGCAACTTGGTAGCTTCCGAGTATTTTAATTGATGGGTGAGTATCAAAATTAATAAGAAAACACTTTTGTATAGAACAAATTCAACTACTTGGTAAATTTCAAGTCTTTTAATTGATGAGTGAGTATAAAAAAGAAATAAAAAAGCACTTTAGCATAGAACAAACTCAGCTACTTGGTAAATTCCATATCTTTTAATTGATGTCTGAGTGTAAAAAAGCACTTTTGCATAGAACAAACTCATCTACTTGGTAGATGAGTTTGTCTTTCAAATGTCTTTCATATGGGGAGTGAGTATCAAAAATTAATAAAGAAGCACATTATAGCATAGAATAAACTCAGCTACTTGATAAACTCCAAATCAAGTGTTTAGAATGTTTATTAATATCAACATAGAAATTAATGCCAATTCTAAGAAAAGCTATCATCAACAGTTTACGACAGTTATGCAGTCAATGAACTCAATTAACAAATGGTTCTGTGAAGTGAATATTCTTGGAAGGATATCATAAGACGATGCTTGATTTATTTTAATTTTTTTTATTGTCCACGAAATCAAATACTTTGCTCAAATCCCTACTACCGACATCTATTGATTTGCAGTCAGAGATGGTGCCGTTTTTGTATTCCTGTCCATATACTACCATCTTTATGTTTCATTAAAGCTATTGACGTTATCAAAAGTGTTTTTTCACTTCGGTTATATCATGTATGTTTTATGTTTCATTAAAGCTATTGACGTTATCATAGGGGTTTTTTCTCTTCGGTTATATCATGTTAACTGATTTTGTCTTAGGTTTGTTAATAAAAAGAATTATTTTGGATAGAACAAATTCACCTACTTGGTAAATTCTATGTCTTTTAATTGGTGAGTGAGTATCAAAAATTAATAAAAAAAAGCACTTTAGCATAGAACAAACTCAGCTACTTGGTTAATTTGACGTTGTTTAATTGAAGAATGAATATCAAAAATTAATATGACAACAGTTTTGCATAGAACTAACTCAACTACGTGGTAAATTCCAAATCCTTTAATTGGTGAGTGAGTATCAAAAATTAATAATAAAAAACTCATTTAAATAGAACAAATTCACCTACTTGGTAAATTCAAAGTCTTTTAAATGATGACTAAGTATGAGAAATTAATAAGAAAACACTTTTGCTTAGAAGAAACTCAGCTACTGGGTAAAATCCATGTATTATAGTTGATGGGTGAGTATCAGAAATTAATAAAAAAAAGCACTTCAGTATAGAACAAACAGAAAAGTAATACATACCTGAATGTTATCTTTCAACGCCTCGATAATTGAGGAGCATGTTTCCATTATGATGAGCTCCAGAGACTGGGGAGCAATGGCGCAGATAAATTTTGGATCTTCAAAATTCATGCCCCAAGCTAGGTACCTCAATGTGATGGAAAGTCTCTGAGTTGCAACAATTGCTTCTCGCATATTTGTATCTTTCTTCTCTTTATTGTGCCGTACTAAATTGAGTAAAAAATCACAAATATCTTGGTCCATTCTGATATAGTTCCTGTAGTCCTCTGGCTCTGTATCGCGCAGAACGTTCAGTAAATGATCATGAGTGAAGTGATTTCTCTTCTTATACCTTTCCTTGGACCAGCGATGTATCCATTTTTCTTTTTTTTTTCCCGCTTTAGCGCAACCAAAGTACATGCAATAATAGCCAAAACAGTATTATTCTGCATTTCACACACGATAGACACTTCAGTACCCGACTCTGAACTGAAACTAAAAATCTGGCCGTGAATTAAAATTTAAGTTGAAATTAACTTTGGTCAAGATAGAAGGGTCTATTGAAGAGTCGATTGAAGGTTTTTTAAAGCACATCTCAAACGATTCACAGAAGCCAATTAAAATGATTAACCGTCTGGGGATAATTGTGTTGCTTAAGTAGCTGATATGTTGTTTGTTTTCTATGAGTTTTTTATTGTTTATTGTTTCCATCTTTATTTTATTTTAATGTATTTTTGTACTCCTCTAAGTGCATTTCATGTATGTAAAGAGGGTTGAAATATATTATTTATTATTACTGTAGAAGTTTCAAGCTCCTATCTACAAAAATGTGAAATTTTGTGTGTTTTGCTGTGTGTGTTCTTTTTTTCTCCAGGGGCGATCTTATCAAACCAATTACCCTCGAAAATTGGGAGAGGGCTCATTCATACTAAAATTGAAACGTTCTACTCCCATATCTCAATGACCCAAAATATTGTAGGGAAACTATCCCCCTCTAGCGTCCCTTTTTACCACAAAACACCCGATTTAAACTTTGAGATAGCCATTTGATTGTGCATAGTTGAAAGGTCCAATAGCTATGGCCTAGGGGATTACATGATTCCCCATAGTTCCTGGGAAAGGGTTGTTGCCCATTGTTCACATGTAGTATTTGTGCTTGGGAAATATAGGGAAGTTATTTTTTCGGAGGTGGGGAATTTTTCACGGGAGAATTTTTGTTCAGAAGAAAATTTACACTGGGATGGGGGGAGAGGATTTTCTGGCATGATTTAAAACATAGTCAAAAATTCAAATAAAAAAAAAGTTGTTTCAACATAAGATAAGCAAAACTTAAAACAGACAGAAATTATTCCGTATATGAGGGAGGCTGCCTCTTCCTCAACACTCGTTCTTTACTTAAAAGTTTACTTTTTTGTCACAATTCTTTAAGAAAGACTGCTCAAACACAAGGGCCGTTGAATTTGAATGAGATATATTTTAAAGAACTTTAAAGATTTAGAATAAAGAGCTAGGTCTTAGAAAGTGGTAGCCCCCCTCATATACAGAATCATTTCTATTCGTTTTAAGTTCTAATGTTGCTCCTCTCTTTCAGTAGAAGAAACTTGTTTGTTTATAGAAGAAACTTGTTTGTTTATAGAAGAAACTTGTTTGTTTATAGAAGAAACTTGTTTGTTTATAGAAGAAACTTGTTTGTTTATAGAAGAAACTTGTTTGTTTATATTTAATCTTTGAAGCATCGGTCTATCACCAATTTTCAGTGCGCAAGCAAGTTAGATCTGAGCAACATCTGGGGCAAAACAAGCTTAGTAACAAATCAGAGATAAATTTAATTGAGGTTTGACTTATATTTTCCAACCCATGTATTCAAAACGGTGGCGACAGTTACAGATATATAAGTTTGAAGTTCTTTAGTTTGAATAATACTAGAAATAAGGGCTATTTGATATCCACTGTCGACCTAGGATTCGTTTTCTATATAAACACTCTATAGAGCATTTTTACCTGGTTTATTACATTTTTGAGTTAAAGGGAATATAGCAGAATGTCTGATTATTTTCAATGTTGGATTGGCAGAAATTCATGCAACAGAGGTTTCAACACCCATTCAATCTCACTTAACCTGTTTGTGCTGGTTTTGGTATTGCAGGCTTCCTTCAGCGAGCGTCCGAATTTTAAAAGTTTAAAATATTGTGCCTTCATGCGTTCATTCGAAGGTGGACGCTGTTGAAACTGAAATAAAACGCTCTTTTTCCCCGTCCCTTTAAAGGTTTCTACGACGTGGCTTTCGGTTTATGTTCCAACGTTCAGTTTTACAGGGCTGCAGCTCGGACCTTTTCGGACAAGTTATTTTACTGCTTAATACTAATGATAATACATAAAAAATGACAAGTTCAGTATATTTTGGACCAATTATTTTACTGTTGAAGGTTTTTGATAATACGCTAAAAAATACATAATTTTGAAAAAAACTGATTAGCCTAGTTCGAAAAAAACATTTTAATGCTGAAGACTCAATGATAGGGAATAAAAAATGATACTTTTTTTTATAAAGACAAATGCTTTGTTTGTTACTAAAATATAACAGATAATATAAAACAGACTGACTACAAAAGATGTGTTTGAAACAACTTGATAGGAAAAAAGACAAACCCATTGAAAACTTTTTTTTATTAATCATTAATGAAAGAGCATTTAGGAAGTTGATATACTTTGCTATGTGTGCATCCATGATTTTTGTTCAGGAGGGGGGGGCATTGAAATTATTTTTAAATAAACGCATCCTTTGTTTATATGCATTTTTATTAGGTTTTTAAGAGTCGGGCAAAATTTAATTTTGTTGGGGGGGGGGGGTCAAACCCCATACCCCCCATTCTGGATACGGCCTTGTACTCTGCAGAAAGTGAATTTTATTTAAATATGTGCAGGAATACTAGAAAATTCGGCTCAAAATATTAGCTTATTTTAATTATTGTCTATAATCTCTATATTATCTGCTAAATTGACGGATATAATACAAGGGTCAGTCGAATAAACTTTTTTTTGTAAATACAATTTATAGCTATTCCTTTACTAAATAAATTTCTTATACGTTATGCAAAATGTAACAGGATAAATAATATGTTTGTTTTTTTCACTTGGCATATCTTAATAATTGCAACTTACTCCAACAAAAACTACAACAAGAAAACCGACAAAGATAAGATTCCCCAAAGAGTTACACACTCGGTAGCTTCGTGTACAAGGAAAGCGTAGAGGTGTAGAGATGGGAACAGCGACATGGACTGAGAGCCAGATTCATGAGAGAATTGGAGGGGGATGGGTAAATGTACAAGACTGAAAACAACTGCCTCCTGGTTGGGGTTTGGCGTGTAGGGACTTCACCCTACATGCCTCCCAAAAATTGAGTTTTTTGCCTCTTAGGGCTATAGTTTTTAATTCCTTAGCTATATACTTTAATTTGTTTAAGAGGACAATAAAATTTTAAGATCAAGTATAAACACAGGAAGAAGGGCTCCAAGCTATACTTCTCCTTCTTCCCGTCCACAAACATCCAGGTTTTTTTTCATATTTGCCATTAGTTCACGGGTTTTGAGTGTTTTTTAATTCCTACCCTCGGCTCAAAGTAAATTTATGTTTAAGCGCCTGGTAATAATAAAATAAGTCAAAAAGAAAATAATGTATTGTATTGAATAAATTGGTTTCACAAGATGAATGCATATTATTCGAAAGTTGTATATAATTCAAAGTTGCGTATCTCGTCCTGTTTATAATATAGCTGTAGTTATTATTCTGGCCTTATTCTTACTTGCAAAAAACATTAACTTGACTTGTTTTGAAATATATTTAATGGAAAACATAGATAAATAACTATTTTATTTAGTATATAATTATTATAAGTATGTATTATTTAGATCAATGATTATAATCAATATTATAACTATCTATTGGTCTATCGCAAAACTAAACTATTGGTAATGATGTTACCTTACGACCTAGAGGTTCGTTTACTACTCTTATTACTGCTACTAATAGAAGCTCACTGCAGCAAGAAGCCAAGAGACCAAAACCGCTTTGTGCGCTCCTGCTCCACCCCAATCTATTCAGAGCTTCACTCTTAACCCCTTCCATGAGTTCTTTTTTTTTTAATCTTTCTGTATGTACTCTTTCCACCTTATTCGGGGACGACGTGCTTTTAGTTTGACCCAGGCATAGATGTATTATTTTAAATATATAAACACGTCTAATAAGTAATAATATATTACCAGGTATATGGGTTCAAGCTGGATGGCCAAAAACCAAAATCTTTGGCTATTAATTTGTTATTCTTCACCCGTAAAACGTTTTTACATGTAAAAAAAACCCTGTGACTTGTCTATTCTACTTTCTACATCTTCACTGCACCCCCAATTTTTATTCCTAATGGTACTGATGTATGTGAAACTATCTACTTGATCGATTTTCTTGGTACCTAACGACAGCTGTTTACCCTAATTTATTCCGGCTATTTCAAACCTATTCTTGCATCTTGAACTCCCAAACCCACCAAAAATTAATTCATTTTGCTAACATTTTTATCTGGGCCATTCAAATCATCTACAAAAGTCTATAAGAGTTTTGTCTCTCCATTTGATTCTATGTTCTCCGATAGCGTTTGCCATATTTCTTAGGATAAAGCCAATCAAAATCAAACAGTTTGTGGTAACAAACTATAAGTAAGGAGCGACCCGGCTCAATAGTAACCGAAACTCTAGAAAACCAAATTTTGATACCCATAGATATATCAGAAGAATCAGGTTTTTATTCTGATTTCCGATATATAAGTTTCATTAAGTTTAATGTTACCCATCATAGGTTACAAGCCAGCAAAAATTTGCAAGATTTTTGTAAAAAAACGAAACACCCCCTAAAGGTACTAAAATCTTAATGAAAATCAATCCATCAGATTCGGCGTACGAGAGAACCCTACTTCGAAGATTTTAAGCTCCTATCAGCAAAAATGTGGAATTATATATTTTTTGCCAAAAAAAAAAAAAAAATTACGGATGCATTTTTTCAGGGGTGATTATTTTTTCAGGGGTGATCGTATTGACCCCGTGGGCCTAGAACTTCGAAAGCGGGTTCATTCTAAGGGAAACACAAAGTTCTAGTACCCTTTTTAAGTTACCAAAAAATTGGAGGGCAACTAAGCCCTCTCCCACGCCACTTTTTTCCCAAAAAATCGTCCGATCAAAATTTTGAGATAGATATTTTGTTCAGTATATTTGAAAGGCCCAATAACTTTGTGTGTTGGAGATAGCATGACCCCCACAGCCCCTGGGGAAAGGCCTTTAAGTTATAAAATTTGTCCATTCTTTACGTCTGGTATTTGTTATTGGGAAGTATGCATACATTTTTCGGGTGGAAGGGGAGAACGAATTTTCAACTAGGGGGATTTTGCACGGGGAGAATTTTCTACGGAGACAAAAGTTTCCGGGAGATGAACTTGTCAGGGGAAATTTTATACTTGGGGGATTTGCTAGAATTTCTATACGAAATTTCTTTATAAGTCTTACTTTCTCTTTACCGACTCAATTTTACGCGGGGAGATGTTAAAGGTCATTGTTCGGGATAAATTTTCACCTGGATTTGAATTATCTAGAACATATTTCCGTGGAAGGGGGATTTTTCCGTGGAGGTGGAGCCAGATATCCTTTCATTATTTAAAAAACAATCAGAAATTAAATAAAAAAAACAACAATTTTTTCAACTGAAAGTAAGGATCAACATGAAAACTTGAAACGAACAGAAATTATTACGTATATAAGGGGGGTCGCCCCCTCCTCAACACCTCACTCTTTATGGTAAAGTTTGATTTTTTTTTTTAAACGGCTCCTGAAACACAAGGGTCGTTTAATTAGAAGAATAAGTAACTTTTTTTTAAGTTCCGAAAAACTTTAGCTTGATGAGAGAGGTGTTGAGGAGGGGGAACCCCCCCTCATATACGCAATAATTTCTGTTCATTTTAAGTGTTAATGTTACTCCTTACTTTCAGTTGGAAAAAAATGTTTTTTTTATTTAATCATAACGGTGGTAGGATATAACCCTGCTTTAATCCTGGTTCAACACCAAACAAATTACTAACGTCACTTCCTACCTTAACCACAGCAACATCATTCCCGCACATATCACTAATCAATTTGATATTCATATCCGGTATAAAAAAGGTTGGACCTTCAATAGATTTTGTCTATTAGCTGACACAAATGCCCCTTCATAATAAATCAAACAGTTCGTGCTAACAAACTGTAAGTAAGGAGCGACCCGGATCAATAGTAACCGAAACTCTAAAAAACGGAATTTTGATACCAATAGATAGATCAAAAGAATCAGATTTTACTGCTGATTTCGAATATATAAGTTTCACCAAGTTTGGTCTTACACATCAAAAGTTACGCACCTGAGAAAATTTGGCTGATTTTAGAAAAAAGGGGAAAAGACCCCCTAAAATATATAGAACCTTAATGAAAATCACACCATCATATTCAGCGTATGAGAAAACCCTACTGTAGAGGTTTCAAGCACCTATCTACGAAAATGTGGAATTTTGCATTTTTTGCCAGAAGAAAATATCACGGATGCGTGTTTTTTTTTTTTCTCAGGGGTGATCTTATCGACCCAGTGGTCCTAGAACATCGTGGGAGGGCTCATTGGAATAGAAATTAAAATTTCTAGTGCCCTTTTTAAGTGACCAAAAAAAATGGAGGGCAACTAGGCCCTCTCCAACGCTCATTTTTTTCCCAAAGTCACCCGATCAAAACCTAGAGATACCCATTTTGTTCAGCATGGTCGAAAATGTGATAACTATGTTTTTTAGGATGACTTAATCCCCCGAAGTCCCCGGGGGGAAGGCTGAAAGTTATGAACTTTACTTAATGTTAACATATAGTATTGGTTATTGGGAAGTTATCGAACGTTTTCAGGGGGGCTTTTTTCTGGTAAGTGGTGGGGGGGGGGGTCGGGGGTTATATTGGAGGATCTTTCCATGAAGGAAGTTTTCATGGGGGAAGGGAAATTGCCATGAAGGGGGCGCCTTATCTCCCACCATTATTAAAGAAAAAGATAAGAAATTAAATAAAAACAAATAAGTTTTTCAACTGAAAGTAAGGAGCAACATCAAAACTTAAAACGAACAGAGAATATTACGTATATGATTGGGTTCACCCCCTTGTCAATACCTCGCTCTTTAAGCCAAAGATTTTTTACTACTTTCATAAGAGCTATTTATTCTAATTAATGGCCTTTGTGATTAAGTGGTCATTTTTAAAGAATTGGAACAAAATTCGAACTTTAGCTTAAAGAGCAAGGTATTGACTAGGGAGCGAACCCCCTAATATACGTATTAAAAATATATGAATATAGAAGTTCGTTACATAAGTTAATTTGTAAGTTACGTATATTTATCACTAAAAAAAGCGTTCGTAAATAAAATTAAACAAGTTTCGAGAAATCCATTTAACCAAATAAAAGTAAATTTAATATACAAATTTTGTTTTAATTATTCATGTACGGTGAGCCGAAATCAAAGCCTGCATTAATTCAAAAACGTTCAAAAATTAAATGAAAAAAACAAGTTTTTTTAACTGAAAGTAAGGAGCGACGGTAAAAAATAAAACGAACAGAAATTAATTAGTATATGAAAGTGGCTGTGCCCTCCGCAACCCCGCGCTCTTTAAGCTAAAGTTTTAATTTCTCACAACTCTATTTTTTTAAACAATAAAAAACTTAAGCATAAAGAGCGAGGCGTTGCGGAGGGGACAGGCCCTTTCATATACGGAATAATTTGTGTTCGTTTAAAGTTTTAACGTCGTTCCTTACTTTCAGTTAGAAAAACTTGTTTTTTTTTTATTTAATAGAACTAAAGATTAAAGTGGCCTGAAGATTCATACACAAGACAATTACTAATCTAAGGGTGAAAATGTGGTCGACTCATCCTCTCCCCTACTTAAAACATAACTATTCTCCTCGTAAAATACCATCTATAGCACCTCTTATTCACCTAAGCATCATAGTGCTAAGTAATTTGTTTTCCAGAGAATTAGGCTGAATGCGTCTGTATTTGCCATACTCTCTCTTACCACCTCTCCCAAAAGGGGTATAATTAAAATTTTAGTAAAATCACTAAGTACTTCCAGATTTTCAAAAATCATTAAAGAAGGAGTGTTTGTTTGGTCTGAAATATTAGATGCAACTAGCAGGATGATCAGTTGTCGATCTTTATTCGCAGGTTAACTCAGGGGCGCCAATTTGGGGAAGGGGAGCTTATATTTAGAAAAATTGTTTTGTTTGTATCTTCATAAAAAAATCCTTCCCTTCCCCCACTTTTTTGTGAATTGGTGCCCCTACTTCAACTAGTTAGCATTGATAAACAGTATTTATAAAAACAAAACAACACTTTTGTTTTCAGAAAATATCGATTTTGGGAAATCTTTTCCTGTTTCTATTGATCTCTTAATATGCTCTTTCAAATCCTGGTAATCTAGATATCAGAAAGGTATTTTTAACCAGTAAATTTAATCATGTATGAATAATGAGAAACAAGAATAAATATTGAAGAGAATTTGATAAAACAGTTCGTGGTAACGAACTGTGAGTAAGGAGCGCCCTGGCTCAATAGTAACCGAAACTCCAAAAAACTGAATTTTGATACCAATAGATACATCAAAAGAATCGGATTTTTATGCTGATTTTAAATATATACGTATCCTCAAGTTTAGTGTTACCAATCTAAAAGTAGGAGCCTAAGACAATTTGCCTTATTTTCGAAAAAAAGGAATAACAACCCCTAAAAGTCATAGAATCTTAATGAAAATCACACCATCAGATTAAGCGTATCAGAGAACCCTATAGTAGAGGTTTCAAGCTCCTATCTGCAAAAATGTGTAATTTTGTAAATTTTTTTTTGCCAGAAGAAAGATCACGGATGCGTGTTTATTTGTTTTTTTTTCCCAGAGGTGATCCTATCGAACCAGTGTTCCTAGAATATCGCGAGAGGGCTCATTCAAACGGAAATTAAAATTTCTAGTGCTCTTTTTGAGTGACCAAAAACAGGAGGACAACTAGGCCCTCTCCCATGCTCATTATTTTCCCAAAGTCACCCAATCAAAATTTCGAGATAACGATTTTGTTCAGCATAGTCGAAAAATCTTATAACTATGTTTTTTAGGATGACTTAATCCCCCACACTCCCCGGGAGAAGGGCTGCAAGTTATGGACTTCTCCCATTGTTTATATATAGCATTGGTTATTGGAAAATATACAGACGTTTTCAGGAGGAATTTTTTCTGGTTGGGGTCGGGGGTTACAAGGGAGGGTTCTCCATGGAGGAATTTTTCATGGGGGAGGAATATTCCATACGCTAAAGGTTTTTCAGTACTTTCAAAAGAGCTATTTATTCTAATTAAACGGCCTAATAAAACGGCATTCAGGGAACATTCTTGAAGAATTGGAACAAAATTCGAACTTTAGCGTAAAGAGGGATATATTGACAAGGGGGCGAACCCCCTCATATTTTTAATGCTGCTCCTTACTTTCAGTTGAAAAAACTTGTTCATTTTTATTTAATCTTTTACAGGAATGAGCATCAACCAACAACAATTGCCTACATAGGTCCAAAATTTCAAACTATTTATGTGAGACCTAACCAATAAACATAAAGCTGAGGGATCTAACCACTCGAATTCAAGGATTGATCTATAGATAAAGGACAATAGGGTTTACCCCTGTCCCTAAAAATATAAATATTTTTTTATACCAAAATTTCACATAGGCCTTTCGGAGGCAATGAAAAAGCGTTGCCTTAGTAAAGTGTCATGTGCCTTCAGTTAACCGTTTTTCATTTCTTTCTTTTTCCTCAACCACTTTGTATGGAAGAGGTGGTTGTAAAAACTTGGAAGGGCTCGTTTGAATGAAAATTGAAGGTTCTAATGCTCTTTTTTAAGATTCGAAAGTGATCCGTGGGGGGCTCACTCAGATATTTGATCGAAATTTTGAGATGGGCCCTTTTCTCAGAATAGTAAAACAGAACAATAAATATATACCCTGAAATTGAATGAACCGCCTCACCCCCTCCCCAGGAGTAAGGGTCGTAAACTGTAGACATTGCCAACTGTTTGTACATAGATTTTGTAGCGAGGAATGAGGACCTGTTTGATGTTAGGTTTGCGATTGGCTTGAAACTTACAGAAATTTTAGGGCCAAGAAGACCACATAGTTTGTTGGCAGGAGAGTCAGTGTTGAGTGAGTGGCTCCAAAACAGGCCAAAAAGAAAGTTTTCTACCCTTATCAATTGGAAACTTAAGGCCGTTAGTCCTTAGACCAAGAGTAACCTAATGTTAAAAAAAAAATGTAATTTTGGTGATACAAGTCCTAAAAGGCTACAAAAAAAATAAAAAAAAATGATGGACTGAAAACTAATATCCACTGATCCTAGGACTAAGGAGACCCCAATTCAGAAGAAAAAAAAATGAAAAAATCTAGTTCCCCTCAAAATGGGACCCAAAAAAGGGACAGAGAGAGGTCGAAGAACTGAGTCGAGTAAAAAAAAAAAAAAATCGAATCAATGAATAATCTAATTTCATTTAATCTTGTTCATAAAACCAACCAATCATAAAAGACGAAACTAGTGCATAGTATAAAACAGTGACGAATCAGAAGCTTTTCATCAATATTCTTTCAACAGTTCGTGATAGCGAACTGTAAGTAAGGAGCGACGTGGCTCAATAATAACCGAATCTCTGAAGAGCAGAATTTTGATAACTGTAGATATATAAAAAGAATTGGATTATTATATTGATTCTAAATATATAAGATTTATTAAGTTTAGTTTAATCATTAAAGGCTAAGAGCCTTAGACAATTTGCTTGATTTTTCGAAAAAAGTTACACAAGTTTGAAAAAAGGTGGAGGTTTCAAGCTCCCATCTTCAAAAATGTGGAATTTTGCATTTTTTTTCTCTAAAAGAAGGATTACGGATATGTGTTTTTTTTTTTTAGTGTGTTTTGTTTTCCCTAGGGGTGGTCGCATCAAATCAATGGTCCTATTATATCGAGAGAGGGCTCATTCGAACGGAAGTCAAAATTACTAGTTCTCTTTTTAAGTGACCAAAAAGATTGGAGGGCAGGTAGCCACCCTCCCACACCCCTTTTTTCGCCAAAGGTGTTCAATCAAAATTTTGAGATAGATATTGTTCGGCATAATTGAAAGGTCCAATAACAAAGTCATTGGAGACAGCATGGACCCCCACAGATCCTGGGGAAAGGTCTTTAAGTTACGGATGTTTCCCATTGTTTACATATTGTATTTATTATCGGTAAGTATGCACACGTTTTTCGAGTGGGGGGAGGGTGAATTTTCTGCTGGGGGCATTTTCCATGGGGAGAAGTTTCTAGAAGGGGAACTTTTCAAGGGACATTTTGCACTGGGGGAATTTGCTGGAATTCTTTACGAAACTCATTTCATTTATCTTACTTTCTCTTTGCTGACTCAATTTTACACGTGGAGATGTTAATGGTAATTGTCCAGGGTAAATTTTTGCCGAGATTGAATCGTCTAGAGGATGTTTCCGTGGAGGGGGTGTCTGATTTTCCGGCATTATTTAAAAAGTGATAATAAATTAAATAAAAAACAGTTTTTTTAACTGAAAGTAAGGAACAACATTAAAACTTCGAACGAATAGAAATCTACGTATATGAAGGAGGGTTATCCCTTTCTCAAGACCTCACTCTCTAAGATAAAGCTTAACTTTTTGTGATATTCTTCAAGAACGACTTCTGAAACACAAGGTTAAATAGACCAATAAGAAGCCTTTTCAAAAGTACAAAAAAAACTTTGGCATGAAGAGCGAGGTATTGAGGAAGAGGAAGACCGCCCTCATATACGTAATACTTTCTGTTCGTTTTGAATCTCTATTTTGCTCCTTACTTTAGGATGAAACAACATTTTTTTTCTATTTAATTTTAGAAGAAACGATGGTGGGTCACGAACAATATTTGGGAGGTGACCTATGAACCCATGTCTACATCCTTCAGGACTTGAGATTCTTAACAAATGAGTCTTAATGACCTTTCAAGTGGCGTAAAAGCAAGTTATTACTGCTACCTTCCCCGCCCCTTTCCGAAAAATTACTAAGGGTGTGTAGGGGATAAGTTAAGGTTGGAAGGGCAGGGTGGGGGAGGGGAGAGGGAGTTGAGTATTATGAGTGATGGTGAATGGATTTGTTATTATTATTATTCTTTTATATTTTATTTATCTGTTATTATTTTTAATTCAATTATTTATTTATTTATCTGTATTTTTTCATATATATAGGTTATAGTTTATCTGTTTTCTTTTTTTATAATAGTTTTAGTTAAATAGTTGAGGTTTAAGTAAATAGTTGAGTTAATAGGTAAATAGTTACGTGGACTTTCGCGCGATCGCAAACCTTCATAGGTTTTCTCCAGCGTGAAAGTGTTGTTTAATTTATTTATTTGTTTGTGAATGAGGATTATTAATAAACTTACCTATTAAACTAAACTAAACTTGTCTTCTCCTACAAAAGAAAAGCTGAGATGGCGTGTATCGTCAATGGTAAAAGGGCTGATATACATCGGCCTCCAATCTTAGTTCCTATAAGGGTTGAATGTTTTCTGAAGCCAAAAATTACTTTTGACTCACAGAAAAAAAAAATAAAGATTAAAACAAATAGTATATTTTTCCAAAATATGTCTGCGCTATATTTTTCATTTTTATCTATTTACTTTATTTTTTATCCTAATTAAAGTGTCAATCAAAACTATTTACTTACGAGAATCTAAGATAGATAATAAATCAGAATAGATAAATTAATATCTATCAATTGTCTCATCTTCATAAACCTAGAGGAAACCAGCTAGTCTTCTTCTTGGTTTTCAAAGTGCAAAAAAATGAAGACCAAACCTTTTTGGCTCTTAGGACTGTGTCTGATTTTAATGCCAGGAATTAGAGGCCAAACACAAAAGAAAAGGATTAGTTTAACAGTTCATCCAAGCTCTCTGTCACAAGTGCCTCAAGGTCAAACATATGACATATGGTTTGACTTCCAATTATTAAATGGCGTTTCCATTGACAAAGAAATATCTTATGTCTTAAATAGCAGCTTTTCCGATAGCAGGATGGCCAATTTTGAAGGGAATGGAATTACAATTTCAGAAAAAGATATATTAGCAGGGAAAGGCAATATTTCAATGCCTTTAATTATACACGTCCTAGGGGAGCTATTCATAAACTTTACTGTTTATCAAAAACAAAAAGGATTAGTTAAACCTGGTTCATATTTACAAGTAAATAATTACAATGTTACAGCAGTGTCACAAAGTCAGGCAACGGACAAGATTTTTACCATTGTTTTAACTGTTTGTATTATGGTCAATACTGTCAATATGGGATGTGGCCTGGATTTGAACATTATCAAAGAAGTTCTCAAAAAGCCTGTTGGACCAACTGTTGGATTTTTAAGCCAATTCTGTTTCATGCCAATGGTAAGGAAAAATTGGTCTTATACCCAATTTGCACTTTTTAATATGATAAATTCCAGTGCTCCACAACCCAATTTTTAAAATACAAAAATTTAAGATACAATTAAAGCTATTTCATCCCATAGATCCTTAAAAATAATACCACCCTTGTACCAAGACTTGAGTCTAATCAAGAGTCTAATCAATCCTGTTATTTGTTTCCGGTTAATAAAGATTTTCGGATGTGAAGCTGAAATATTGAACTTTTTTATTATTGAAATTTTTTCCACTGTCTTTTTAAAATTTTACACCCATTTTCCATATTTTCTTTGTTTAAATTTGTCATCACAACTAGCATTATCATTATTACCGAGACTACTTTTGCCATTGTCATCATCAATATCGGCAGATCATCAACATCATCGATGTTGACTATCAAAAACATCGTTTCTTTCAGTATTTTTCAGTAAAGTACAAATTATGTTCTGGTCTTGAGAAGGTATGGGGGTTGTCAGCCCAACTCATGTTAATATCTGCTCCTTTTGAGTTCGACTTTGTTATTTATCGTAATTTTCGTCCTGGGTCTTGTTTATTTATTGATGGTGATTTGTGGTAGTTTTACGCGCCGTAGATTATTCAATTTAATTTCTGCTCAGTTTTGGTTTAATGGAGTTCTTTAATTTTCTTGGAAAAACTTATTTTGTGGAAAAAGTTTTTTTAAATGAATTTCTAATCGTTTTTTATTGACATAGTCTTTTTCATGCCAAAAAAATAATATGTTATGTCTTTTCGGTTGTTTCTGTAAGAATCCATAGTTTAGCTTCCTATTTGCTTGCTGGAGTAACTTTTATAACAGTTTTTAACAACATAAAAATCTTAACACAAATAGTTTTGTTTAATTTAGTTTTATACCTCCTTTAGTTGCCCAGAAAAATAAAACTTAATACCATTCCCAAAAATAATATCTATGCTCTTTGACAACCTGGATATACTTGCACTCTTTTGATTTAGTTAAATTTTCAACTTAATACCCTTAGTTGTTCTTGGGATATTGCTGAGATGTCTTATTGGCACCCAGCATACGCACCGTAGCTTTTAATTTAATTTTAAAGCCCAATGGGGAAATTGAATAGCTGTGGCATACCCAATATCCCTAGAGAGATAGTTACTGGACTGATCAACTATACTGGCCAAAATGGTTGTCTCAAAATTTTGATTGGATGTTTTTGGACAGTTGTGGGCTAAGGAGGAGGACTGCTTGCTCTCCAATCTCTTTTGACTCTTAAAAAGGGCACTAGAACTTTTAATTTCCAATCAGATTAGCTCCTTTACAAGTTTCAATGATATCACTAACTATGATAGAGCAACATTGCCTATGATATTACTTATATGCCCATTAAAACCTGCATGCATATAGTATTTTTGTTCAATTGAAACTCCTCCTAAACACTCCCTAAAAGTTTCACCTTAATACCCTTAGCGTCATTAGTTACAGTAACCGTAGGAGTTGTATTAAAAGTATGGACACAGTGTCCTCTGTCTAGTTCAAAATTCACCACAGCTTACCCTTAAAGATGTAATTTAGTAATGTATTCTGCTCCTGAAATATATTTTTGTCACCCTTTCGACAATCCGCATTCTCATAGCTCAGTATGATTTAGTTTAACATCCACCTAAATGTTGCTTGAAAGCTTCAAACTTAATTCATTAAGTTTCAAAGTAAAGCTTTATATAATCAATCGTTCCTGAAGCATTGCTGATGCGTCCTCTTAACAACCTGTGTGGGGATAGGGTGTTTCAATTTAGTTCAATAAAGTTTCAGTATTGCCTGAAAATCTTCACCTTAATACCCCTGGCTTTAGTAGCAGTAGTAGTAGCACCGGTAGTAATAGTAGTAGCAGGAGTAGTAGTAGCAGTAGTAGTAGCAATAGCAGTATGGGTAGTAGTAGCAGTAGTAGTAGCAATAGCAGTATGGGTAGAAACAGTAGTATTAGGATGCAAATATTACCTTTTGGTTAGTTCAACATCCCCCTCAGCAAGCCCTACAAGTTTCAACTTCCCAAACAAATCTGTTCCTAAAATATTGCTAATATACTCTTCTGAACTCTGCATACAGACAGTCTGTAGTGATTCAGTTTACCTTCCCCCTAAAAAACTCAAAGAAAATTCTACCTTCATACCCTTAGGCATAGGTGTATTAGTAGTCATAGTAGAAGTGTTAGTTTCAGCAGTACCAGTAGTAGTATTAATGTCAATAGCACTAGTAGAAGCCGAAGTACTAAAATATTGCCTTTTGATGATTTGAACATCCCTCTCATCAAGTCATGGAAGTTTCAACTTAATACAATAAGCTATTGCTATGACACTGCCGATATGTCTTTTTGACATCCTGTATATTTATATACTTCTTGAGATTTTTATCTTAATGCTCTTAACCTTACATGTAGTTGTAATAGAAGTAGTATTTGGAGCAATAGAAGTAGTAGAACTAGTTAATTTAGCAGTGATAGCAGTACAAATAACAGCATGTATATATTACCTTTTGGTCAATTGATTTTCTCCTTTAAGCTTTCTCCAAAATTTCCAACTTAATACCAAAAAAATTCATGAGGTACGCTCTTTTGACAACTTTAATGCACGTAGTGTCTTTTGATTTAGTTCAAATTTGCCCTAAATATTTCCACAAATTTTCACCTGCATAGACTTAGCCTTAACAGTACTAGTAGCACAGTAGTTGTGGTGGTAGCGGGGGAAGTAGTAGCAGTATTAGTTTTGTGTTAGTAGTAGTAGCAACAGTAGTAGCAGCAGTATTAATAACAGTAGCAGCAGGTATATGTTGTATTTAGTCGGTTGAACATCCCCCTTATGATTCCCCAGGAGTTCCCCCCTGATACGGTAAGCCATCCAAAAATATTACCGATGTTCCCTTTTGACCCTCAAAACTTTCCAAATAAGAAGTTTTTCAAAGAAAAGTAAAGGCTTTGTTAACTTAAAATCAGACGAAATAAACACCTACTATAACTCAAACTCAAAATGACCAGAAGTCAAACAGTTCGAGGTAACGAAATGTATAGTAAGAGCCACCCGGCTCAATAGTAACCGATACTCTAAAAAAAGGAATTTTGATACCAATGAATGCATTAAAAAAATAGTATTTTTATGCTGATTTTAAATATATAAGTTTCGTCAAGTTTAGTTATACCCGTCAAAATTTACGAGCCTAAGAAAATTTGCCTTATTAGTAGAGAGGGTGGTCCGAATCGTGAGGGGGCACCATATATGGGCATAGAGTCCCTAGGGAGAACACCTGTGCTGTCAGTCCGACGGGGCGGGGCACCAGATATGGGCATGGAATCCCCAGGGAGAACAGGTTTCCGAGAAATTGATTGCGTAACGTAGCCTAACCTCATGAGCTCGTGACGGGGGCATCATATATGGGCATAGAGTCCCTAGGCGAAATGGATTTCTGAGAACTTGATTGCGTAATCGAAGGGGAAATGAATTTCCGAGAACTTGATTGCGTAATCGATTGGGAATTTTATTTATCCGATAACGGGAAACAAATCACGTGTTTCCTTCTAGGCCAATCAGAGGGTTGGTTACATATTAGTGGGAGAGAATCGCAGAGAATATAAGGAAAGGATTTTTGCTATAGTTTCTATTAGTATGTGAATAGAATTCAAAGGAGTGAGAAGAACAGTTTAACTTTACTCATTTGGATATATATTTGTGTGTTGATGACGAGTGGAATGTTTACCCTATTAGAAGTTGATAGTGGAGTTGATGGCAATAATACAAGAGCACCAAACATTGCGGTGGAAATCACGAGAGGATCACGGCTTTGTCTGGAATGGGATGAAGTATATGCAAGATATGTGATATTCTTGAGCAAATTTAAAATGGAGGATCAATTATGTTTCGCTGCAAAAGTTGATATAGCACATGTGAATAGACTTCAATGTGCTTTAAGTGCATTGGTGAAACATATCGAAGACAATAAAATCTATCGCTAATTGTACATGCTTAGTATTATTATTGTTGTAATTATTCAATAAAATTGTTTCGAAATCGAAAATGTTCCTTTTCTTTTCGGGTCAGGTTAGGTTAGGTTAGGGCTAACGAATCATGGTCAGTCTAGAGTCAGCAGTCAGAGTGCAAGGATTGAAAAATGAATAAATTTGAGAAAGAGAGAATTAGATCAAATCTAGTGTTTATGGAAAAAGATTTGATTTTGGATGACGATTTTCTCGAGTTATCTCTTCAACGCAGAATATTCTCTCGGGGAACACTTGACAATATAATGAAAACTGATTCTCCTCCAACGGACTATTGTATGAAACTTTTAAGATGTGACTCAAATGCTTATACTCAATTTATTGATATATTAATTAGAACAAAGCAGAATAATATCGTGGATACACATTGCCACATACACATTTTGAAAACATTGCCAATGGATTCAATGTAGATGGCTCCTCCTTCGAAAGAGGTGACGTCACAGAGCTACTCCTCTCCCCATTCCCCTCCATGAATTTATCCGTCGGCAGGGACGATCAGTTTCATTTTAGCTGTAAGAGAGTTGACATCGGAAACCAAAAAAAATGTTCTATATATGTCCACTGTGCATATACACTCTTGGCAGTTGGATTCAATGTGAGAATTGTACAATTATTGATGACTATAGTGAAAAGTGTAAATTATGTAATTCTTGTAAATTACATAGAGGCTATGCAGTACAAATTAAAGGATGTAATTCATGTCTTAAGGAGATTTGTGACTCTCACCCTATAGGACATCTGTGCTCCAATTGTCACTATGATAAATGTGATCAGTGAGAGAATACTTACCCCGCTATGATTGGAAAGAATCCCAAACGTGATTTTAGTTTATTTCTACGAGATTGGTATCGTCGTGGATTTAAATTATTCTGGGAAGAGGAATCTGGTCTACGATTCAACTGTTGGGGTAACAAGAAAATTTGGTTTCTACGTCATCGTTGTGACGACACTGCCTATTATGACTATAAACCAAGTGATTTTTATTTGGCAGTTACCGAATGTGATTCATCATTTGAAAACACTGTATGTGATATTGCTTCAATTAGACAGATTGAAATTCGTGAATTTCATAATATGAATACAAATAATTTCATTGACTTTACAAAGAGTAATGACAAGAGTGAAGTTACATTGTACTGTAGAAAATGTGACCCTGACTTTGCAGTCAATCAAGATCAATATACAGTGAATCCAAATGATTTACCGGCATTAGTGGTTCACGACAGTTGCCTATACACCGATGAAGAAATCTAAATTGAAGATTTAAAGACATTGTTGTATATATATATATGCATTTTATTAATAAACAAATTCACAAACATTTTTATGCACTTTACTCGTAGGGCACTGAAATCAATATTATATAGGTCTGAGAGGATATTTTCCACTAGAAAGTCGTTCAGACGTGGATTATCACCATAAATATGGAGAAACTGCTTGTAAGTATAGCCGCGACATCGGAACACAAAATATAGTAGTGCATGAAAGCCACAGCTTTTAGTCGTTAGATCCTGCACCCTCTTCCGATTTTGAATAATAGTTTTCCCACTGCTCTCAATATAGTTGCTGATGTGGGGTGTGTAAAATGTATAGGGTAGACCAAGAGGATCAAAAAATTCAATCGTCTTCATTGTTTGAAAGATGCACGGCCAATGACCCGTCAGCACAGTCGACAGACTGCTATTAACAATAATTAAGCTATTGTTTGCACTTTGAATTTTTCCAAGAAAGTCCGAGGGCAGACAATAGGATTTGTACTGGGACATGTATGGATCCATATTAAATACATTGATTATTTGACTGGTGTTCATGGTGCCAAGTCTAGTAGAACACTGCCTTCGGGAGTGATTTCTCAATAGGTTTCATATTGATTTAGTGAGATTAGTGCAATACTCTCAGCCAATGGGTCGGCAAATGTACACTCTAAACGCACACTCCCCGTACGTACTATACTCATATCCTGTGTGCCAGACAAATCCAGTACAATGATACCATGTGTTTTAGCAAAAATATCTTCGGTTATACCATTTTCAAATAGTTGCTAATTATGATCTAGGGTTTGCATTGTCAACTCATACAATGTTCTAAAGGATATACCAAAAGATAGATTGTAGAGTGGTATGCCATTTACTTTGCACACAAGAGATGAAAGTCTAAACATTTCGAATTTATGTGGACATTTAGTCCATGAACCTAGTGCACTAGCACTTCTTACAAATTCTAAAGCGAGTTTTGATAGGATTTCACACTTGATAAAGGATGGGTCGGTGAAGTTGCGTGATCCCACGGCAATTTGTTGTGGATTGGTGATTTTATGTGGAACATGTATTTTAACAGTATTGCTATTGGCTCTCATTTTTTCCATTGCCAGAGCAACAGAACTCATGACTTGTTTTAGGTGCGTATGAAGTATGGCCGAGGTTAGGGAGAGAGTCACATCAGGAATACTAGAATGTTCTTTTCCCAATACGAAATTTGATGGTGAAAGCGTTTATTTTATATCCAATTTAACATTGGGCGGCAGCCATTGGGGTATATTAAATATTTCATGATATATTTTTCCAACTAGAGGTAATTCGCTAGTTGTAGCATTTTTAAGTGCATCTGTACTAACAGTATTAGTAATATATTCATATCCATTGGAGGTGCCTCTCAATTCCTTGTATGACTTGGGTGTCATCAGCATGAATTGCATATAGCTTGTATAATTTGAGAGATTATTGCTTGTGCTCACCAGCGTGCCATTGATGTCGACACTGATTTGACGAGATAGATTATGTAATATACAATTTTGATAGGAAATTCCATAGGCACAAACTGGTAATGTATTGTCAGATTTTCGGACTATTATTTGTAAATCTATAAATGTCGAAGACGTTCCCATAAAGTAGTCTTCATTGGAATAAATTTGAAAGTGTATATTATCAGACAGGGGTTGCTGAGGATAAAATTGTTCAGAGTATCCATGCTTGACACTCACATCAACATTTTCTGCATTGAATAGATTCAATGATGAGGTGATTGAAGGTTAAGAATCCTTATGCGGTAGGTAGGACATCTTAGGAAAAGAAATCTAGTTTCGATCTAACAATTCTCTTCATGGGGTTTCTTCTTCTGTTTACACTACGTGTAGGCTTTTTCCTTCTTTTCTTTGACAAGAGTGGTGATGTCTTTCGTTTCCGACCTGAGTGGAGACTGATGAGTGATGCAGTGTTTCTCGACCTTTTTAAACCTTTTCCATTTTGTTTTAATCTCTCGCCAAGAGTTCGCCCACTGGACCTAAGATTTTTCAAAGCACTTTTTTTTAAAATCCTTGCTAGAGCCCCAATCGTATAGTGTAGAGGATGCAAAATCTGTCGCAGCCGGTACAATATATTTTCTAGCCAGAGGTAGTGCAGAGCGAAAGAGCTGAGCAAACCAACTGCCAAGACCGTAGCCAGACACTGACGAGCGGCCTTTGTAACAGTCCAGTTCGTTGCCCAGTTTTCTTTCGCCAAGAGTATTAACATTGCAGTCAATATCAGGACAAATGAATACCATTTTTCTGTTTGAAGTCTTGTTGTTGTTGAAGGATGGGTCAAAAATGGCATGTAATCACAGCCAAATGTTTTTAAATTTCTAGAGGATCACCCAATTCAGTTTATAGTGTTAACTGACAGAGTTCCAAATAGGAAGTGTTTACGGGAATATACTGAAGATGCTTTATATTGTAGTGGTGAATATGTTCTCGATTGGTTTTTCGTTCAAGAACTCGTAGGAGAGGAAAATTTGAATTACCGACTCGAGCTGTTTCCACAAATGAAGCGTAGAAAAATATACAAGTGTCCGTGGAGAAGGCAGGTGGGTAGTCAGCAAAAATGAAATTAGTGTTTCCGGCACTTTTACCGTTGATTATATTGAACTTAAAGCCAAGAACACCCTTTAGGTTATCATTGAGCATAACCTTTTCATCGGCAATAGGTGAACTAATATAGATCTTGCCCTCCTCCTTTGAATAGTTGAAATGAAAAGCTCCTTTTATACGAGCGGAAATTCTTTTATTAATAAAACGACATAAATCATTCATACAGGTGAGTTCCTCATAGGGTAATTCAATATATGAATAAGTCATCCAATTGATTTTTTCGATTTGTTCTTGATCACCTGAAGGTGGTGGCAGCCAATCAAAGGGTCTAATTTTTATATCATATTTACGATCTTTTCTCAGGATGTCATAGGTATTTTTGAGAATACAGTCGACAAGAGCCACCTCATACGCGCCCTCGAATTTGATGGTGGGAGAGAGTTTTGTCTAAAAATCACTTGTTCTTTTCAAGTCATTGTAGAGAGGATCAGAAACACTGGACATGAAAGTCACATAGAAATCATTGGGCATTGTTAATGTCTTCAGCACTGACCCAAGAATCAAAATCTGAGTTGTATCCTAGCCAGCGAACAAGCAACAGTCTTGTGCCTCGATCATTACATCTCATTCATACATTCTCGAGTCGATACAATTTGTAGGCGTGTATCACTCAATTCTATTCTAAGTAGTTAGAGACGACGGTAATCTTTTCAGATTTGGTGCATCGCAGTCGATATTTTGTGACCTCAGTTTCTAAAATTTTAGGCACTTTAAAAAGCTCGGTGCTCCATAAATAATTCCCCTTTTCAAAAATATTGTTGGTTCTATTAATTTGAACAATATCACCAACATTGAATTTCTTCTTCACATTTTTTTTCACCATTGGAGTATTGCTTTAGAAAAGCATCAAATGTATTTTCACTGTCATGAACTTCCCGAGGGCTTGAGTTGGACAGAGATCGATGAGGTCGATGGTTGTATATTCGCATTATTTTATCTAAATCATGAATAAAAGCAGATGTATTTTTCAGTGTACAATATCTTGAAATTAATAGACGAATCGTTCTTATTAATCGTTCAGCCAATGCAGCCTTTATCGGGCTGTGACTATGATAAAGTTTTGTATTATATTTCAATAGAACTTTTTGCACATGGGGATTAACAAATTCACTACCACGATCCGATTGAATTTTTCTATAGCAATCCTGTTCAAGAACACTTTCAATGGCCCGAGCAATTTCAAAACCTCTCTATGACCGTAATGGAATGGCATAGGCATAGCGACTAAAGACACTGATTACCACCAGAATATATTTGTAGGGTGCATTGTGACGCTGTTGAATTGCGTCTAAAGTTAAAAGATCCGTTTGAATTATATGCAGAGGTAAAAAGGCTTTTGTTGGTCGATATTGTTTGCCATCAAGCCTGTGATTCCGATGCAGTGTGTAACTCGGTTCATTCTGTAGATACTCTTTTGCTTTTTTTAATGTGCTGTCAGAGACAACTTTAGAAAGCGTTTTGGGAGAACTTTAACTTCCCGCTTCACCATTATTTTCATACACACCTTTCAGAACTTCATCCATTTTGAACGCAAACACGTAGTGTAATGTCCACTCCCCTTTTGCACACTGGAGGTTGAATAAATTCGTCTTCGCTCTTGACTAGCAGCCACAGGTGTTATAAAATCATTGCTGCTGCTGCTGCTGATAGCATTTTCAAATATTGAATCTTCTTCTTTTTTAAATTCTGTTGGTGTTGTTGGAGGACTATATTCTCTTGGTTTCTGTAGAATTTGCTTATTGCCAATAAGACTTTTGGGAAAGTTTGATACACTTAGAAAGGTGTATAGATTATTGTCAAATGATAAAAGTCCTTTACGATTCGTCACCATATCACAAATTAAATCAACTAGATTATAACTTTTTCCCTGAATTATAACTCATTTCCCCGAGCTATCGACTTGAACTTGATGTTAATCACCAGTTTCGAACATGAGATATGATAATACTCTTTTACTCTGTTCTCGATAGGTCACTGGCAATAGGTTTCGAATTTTCGATACAATTGAATTCAAGCCTTTCTCCTCTGAATGCACTGCTGCAGAGACTTGAGGAGATATTTCCTGTATACAAGGATTAGTGAAAGTGGCGGCGGCGGGTCTATCAAGATAAGTTTAATGATTATCTACATATCTCAACTCATCTTAAAGTAAGAGCAGTTTTCTGTTATCGGGAATATTCACATTATCAATTAACTTGCCTATCTTTTCTTCAAAATGTTTTACGGGCGAGAGGACAAGTTCAAATGGTGTCAATTTATAGGGTTTAGCCATTCTCTCTAGAGAAAACTGTTTACAAGTCCTGCAATTATTGGTAGTAAAAGTGTGAAAAAGCTACCGCCCGCTTGAAAGAGACGTTTTCTTTAAAAAATTTTTCCCTTATTTTTACAAGCCAAGGCGCGTACAGTGGAACGATGTTCCTTTGTGTGTTGTCTAAAGCCTTCTGACAGTTGAAGATTGCTCTCGGTTAAATTTGAACAAAGTTCAGAACTTATGTTAAAGACATCATTGTAGACACCAGGTCTAGCATAGCCATTCTGATCCGAGGTTTAGATGTGCCCAAAACGGAAAATAAATGCCGTTGTTTATGTTGTTTTATCAGTGCCATAATGTCAACTAATAGCCTTTTCTATGATCCACCGGAAGATATGCTGTAAATTTCATAGTCGAAAATTTCGGTGACTACACGTAGATCCTCGGGCGTGCTCTGATTAAGATCCAGCAAATTGTAACCGTAGGGCTTATTAGTTGCCTGAGTGTACGCTGAAAACATAAATTGAGGGGCGCCAGGGTATATCTGTTTATTGAGAGTTATTAGCGAGCTAGAATCACGAACAACTCGATAGATAATATAGATGGTGCAATTCAATGCAGGGGTTCGCATACATTTGCTCTGATGAAACAGATTGTGTAGAACTAGGGTTATGGAAATCTGTTCATGGTGGGAGCAAAAGGTGAACAGTTGTAGTATTTCCTGTGAGAACTGTCCAATGGATTCAGCCAAATCATCAATAATTAGCCACGAGTTTGGTTCAATACTATAGAAAACATCAAGTCCCCGTATGAATTGTATTGGTATGGTTGTGGCAATGGCTTTTATTTGATCATAAGACTACACCCAAATATTAAAACAATTGTAAATTTTCTTTGGTTTTTCGAAAAACATTTTTCTGAAAATCTTGAATGATTTTAGCTAAAAGTTTTGTTTTCCCGGACATTGAGGGACCACACAGAAATGATCTGAAGTGTGTTTTAAATTGATACATGCTGCTGCTGCTGTTGTTGATAACAATCGGACTACAACTAACTGTAAATCATATGTGTACATTGAATAGGTAGTAGTAATTTCCCCATAAATCTATCTACGTTAACAAGAGCAACAACAAAAACAATATTTCTTGGTCGTTTATTCAACATGAAAACTCTATTTGTTCAACATGAACAACAACAAAAACATAAGAATAACACTTGTTCAACAAGAACCTGACGAAAACATTATTTCATGGTCATTTATTCAACATGAAAACTCTATTTGTTCAACATGAACAACAACATAAAAATGTTGTACTTTATGTACAACATAAAAAAACACTTTTGTTCAAACATGAACAGCAAGAACAACTCTTATTGTCTTAAAAAACACTTTTTGTCCAGCATCACTCTATGTACATTAACACAGTAGCATACTTTTTGTACAACAGCACTTGAAAACAATAAAAACACTTTAAAAAAACTGATAGCACAGTTGAACATTATGAATTTAAATGGGGGACCCCCCCCCCAGGGTCGCGGGGGCCGAAGGCCGGCCGCGGGCGGGACCCCCCACCCCTGGGGCCGGCTGCGGGCGGGACCCCCCACCCCCCGGGAGCCACGGGTTCGAAACAGTACAATAGTTGTCGTCCCTGCTGCACGATAGGTTGAGTCATGGTTAAGTTGGTTAGGTTGGGTTAGGTTAGTTAATTTATGAAAGGGTTAGAGCATTTAATTTATGAAAGGTTAGTGGTTAGGTTAGGTTAGTTGGTTAGTGGTTAGGTTAATTTATCCAGACCAAGTTGATTGCGATAGTCTATGCATTCAACTCGGACTGAAATACGGTAGTGGCCATGTGGCAGCACACTTACACCATTCTCGAGCACATAGACTTTGTCAGATATACATGACATTGCATTTTTTTCCACTCTTACAGTATAATTTCTCTACTGTATAGAGCGAATTGCAAGCACTTGTGCTCTCGGCACTAGGCTACTTTCAACACAGTCTCTGTACACGCTCATGTTGAAATTGCTCTTTACAAAATGTGTAGGCACCCCTTTACACGCCTGTTTTACATCCCCATAATGAGTTTCAACGCAATAAACTTTAGGACCCGGGAACACCCCCCTGGATATCAAATCATTCCCTGTCTCTGATTTTAACATTAGTAGTTGGTCGGGGGCCTGATGTTTCACCAACTCGGGGTAGAGGGACGGATTCCAGTTGGTGAAATCCATCCGCGAGCTGATGTCTTCCCCATTTTCTAAATCACCCAATAAATCCTCGGTTTTTACCTTTAACAGCAGAGAATCTGTATCCCCATAGTAAACCTGAACCTTCCCCTCCCATGGCCGTTGCACCTTGCACACATGGTAAAAAACGACAACATGACCTTTTTGGAAATTTCAAGTACTGAACTACCTCCTGCTATATTCTTGTTCAGTACCACATTTCGCTTTTTTCCTGTGTAGAAGAACCATGCCAGCCTCTATGCTCGTGAACAATGTAAAATTGGGGTCGGCAATAATTCGTGCACACTCTAAAGGATCAGTCACGACGTCGCAGCGAGATCTGTTGCGTACGCTTTCACACATTTTGCCAAACGCTGAATTTAGAATGAGTTTGTACATTTCCTTCTCTACTTTGGAGTTTGCCCTAGAGCGTTTATCAACAAAAGTGTCGATAAACGTTTTCAAATATGGTTTCTGACCGAATGGCAGGACCCTATATATTTTGGTGATCTTGAAACCATTGTTCACCATCCAGTGCAAAAGCACACGGTGAACAACAATATTCACCTTAGGGTCCAAATCTGCAATCAGTTTTTGCTTAGATGGGGTCCAGTTCATCCCCATTTCTTCGACCGATGATCGATTGTAGGGGCTCAGTGAGTCCCTGATCAATGGTCGATTGATACAGGGAAAAACAAAATCTCTGACTGAATCATGAATCGCCAGTGGAATATGCCCATCAATTTCAAAGAACCATCTTTGTGGCCCATTGTCCTCGATGGTGGAAATGTCGGGGAACTCATAAAGATTCTCAAGCCATTGATAGTTCCCACACGGCAAAGAGTAGTGAGACATTGCCGAGGGGTACAATGAGTTCACGTCCAAGAACACTGCATTTGACTTTGCACCGGTGTTTTGTCCGCTCGGATCGGTTGACAAGACGCAATCCCCATGAAAAACATACCCTCCCCTCATTGAATGCTCTACAAAAAGGTGTTGATCTACATCGGTGACTAGACCTATTTCCTCCCTACTAATTTTTAAAATCAAGTCCATCACCAAATGCGGTGTGGAAAAATAATAACCTATATCTAACCCGAACTCTGAATACATTTGGTCTGTGTTCTTGCAGACTATATCTAACAGAGTTAAAACGTCACTGGTCAAGTACTGTCTACAATAATCCCACCCATTTTTACACTTCCCCTTAGACCACACCTTCTTGGCAAACTCATAGTCCTCGGCTGTGCATTCACTGTTGGTGAGTGAATTGTAGAAAGCTTCAATTGGAGGTAGTTTCAACTCGCTTAAGCGAGCGCCAGAACAGTAATAGTCGTATGCGTATACACCTTTGCAGATCAATAGGTCATACATTTCACTGTCTTTAATGTGATGTTTAAGCAAAGGAAGGCTATCAATATTGTCACTTTTCTGCACTTGAATCAATTGACTCAATGCCTTGGGAAAAAAACTAAAGGAATACAAAAAACTGATTTTACTACATCACGTATGCCCATTATTTACTATCTGCCATTTCAGCTCGAGAAGCAACAACTTCTCGGCCGATTTGGGAATAATGTTATATTTAAATGAATTATTTACCCATGGACTATCTACTCCCCCTCCCTCCCTGTGCATACGTGCCAGTGCCGGTAAAATAAATTTTAAATCATAATTTGCATTGTGGATAAAAACTGGGATAAAAAACTGCTGGCTAACATTTAAGTTACACGATTGATGCGCTACCCCTCTAAAATTACTACCCCCAGATGATATTTCCTGCCAAAAGTGATTATGGTCTCCGACTTTCCCCTTCCCCCCTCTTGTGCCTTTCCCCTTAGTCCCCTCTTCAAACTCCCCCTTACAAACCCAACATATGTTTTGATTTTTAATCGCGAGACAATCCTCTGCAGACAACAGCATTGGGTAATGCGTATTTCTCAACCGAGAAATAGCGCCATTAGCCGTGCCAATTAATTTAGTCAGTGCCTTGATCATACACTCTCCCTTATCCAATGTTTCTACTATTTCTAACAACAATGGTGTTATAACTGTCTCTTTGCGCATGGGCATAGGACACTGCAATAGCTTGATGTTCTTTGATTCGGTTTGGAAATCGAGGATCGTTCACTTCCACCAGCTTTGCCTCACAATCCAAAGATATTTTGTTGCTCTGGAGGAGGGTGTTTTGAAAATTTTTAAAGCGTAAAATGGCCCTATCCCCTGAAACCGTTTCCACTCACTGGTAGCCATGCCGTCTACAGTGCTTCATATGATCCCGTAGTTTTATATCGCTACGAAATTGTGACAGGCATGTCGGACAGTAGAAACATACCCCCCTTGTCGTACCCTCCTCCAGAACTCTAGTGAGGTCTGTAAGAGGATTGAAATGGCCGACTGAATGGGCAAGGTTACTAGATTGTGATGTGTACAACAGCCATGCCCAGTATTTAGCCAATTCAATTGAAGGACCCCTTACTGGGAAAACCACCCCCTTCTCTTTTGAAGGAAACCCATCTTCAAATTCAGTTTCATACTGAACCACAGTAACGCTGATATTTAAATGGGTATTGGGCCTTTCAAAAATATCAATAGATCTTAGCGTTACTGGGTATCTATACAAGTGAAATCTACACGTGGGAAATTGGACCCGTCCTTCCCATGTACATCAAAGTTATCTAAATTCATCTTTGAGGCTTCATCTTTCAATGGTCGGAAAGCTGAAATGAGGAAAGCGTACTTGAAATATTTTTGATCTGTTTCAAAAGGAATTCGCTGGACACCTTGACAATCTTCTAAATCAGGATAATATTTTAAAATTGTACCCTTATCTCTATGCCCTCCTCTTAAAATAATAGCTTTCTTAAATTTATAAATATTAACACTTAAATTTTCAACATAAAGAACTACAGACCCGCTCCCATTTTCATTATAATTCTCAAAATGCATAATAATATGACCTATCCACTCGGAAAAAGCACCCTCAAAATTCTTTAAATTTGGATAAATCACACGCATCTCAGTATGTACATAATGGTGGTAAACTTCACTTTTTTCCTCTCATTTAAATAAAACACCTTTAAAACAATAGAAACCTTAATTGAATCCCTCCCCCCTCCCCACAACTGAATTTGGTTCTCCAGCAGTGCACGAATTCTATCTACATACTTATGCAAAATTTCTACGGGTTCAAACACAAAATTAACATTCAAAAGCGAATTAAAAGGGTCCCCAAAAGTCGCAGCATAGATAACTATGCTGTTTAAAATTTTATTCGATAGCTGAAATTCTTGGACTGATGTAAATTAGGTATTACCCTCCTCCTCCCCCTCTTGCCTATTATCACCACCCCCTCCCCTACATTGTTCAATAATAGAGTTGTTCTAAGCCACTTCATTCGTTTGAAGTGGAAATAGGTTATCAGGGGCTAGAGGAGGAGGGTTCCCTGTTAATTCCCGGGTAAAATCATCTAAAAGCTCAAGGTGTTTGGACTCAGGTCCCCCTGCTTAACTGCAATATTATCTACATTAAAATAATCAGCTAATAAGTCATCATAGTTATCTGAAATTTGATGTAAAATGATATCATCCCATGGTGAATTGTTGGAGAGCCCCATAGGCGCGTCCTCTCCTTCTCCAACTGATGAGGATGATGATGGCGAATGTGGAACCAAGACAACCTATAAAAAAACAGCTTATTTTCAAAGTGTCTAAATCACCCCTACTGTTTTTAAAAAATTGGATTATTATTGCTTAAAAACACGCTTAATAGCTGTAGCATATACACTATTCAATATATTCTGAAAGTTCCAACGGAACGCAAATCTAAAACATTACATAGTAGGTTTTGATTTTGTTCAAACAAGTCCTCCCCTTCAATTTCCACTATTTAATGCTCTCCTCCGAGTAGGCCTAGCGGGCCCCGCGGCGCTCCCCGACCCGCGGTGCTTCGCTACAGTGGAACAGAGAAAATAGCAATGATTAGAAAAAAAGAGTGGTTTTCTTTGACAAAGCAAAAACAAAAAAAAATTACATTATATTTAGATATCTCTCAGGGAGGGAGGAGCAGAGAAATTTAAAACAATGGTTGGGGCGGGGGGTTAATATTTTAATATCTATGAGACACACACACACGCACACTTTTATAGCGCGATGAAAAATGGGTTTGTTTAGATATTTCTATAAGTTAGGTAAAAAAATGCTCACATTTTTATATCCCGGCTGCAGTTGGGTGCCTGAAGGCCCTGGAGAAGCATGTTGGACCTCCTGACCTTGTGTTGGTGGGACAGCTCTTGAAGGCAACGCATGATGGACAGTGGACGGGCCGACGGCGTTACATTCTTGCGTCGATGTGGCAGCAGGGTTCTCCAACCAGTTGCTGGCGTGCTGAGGGGCTGCCTCACCCTCTCTTGCTCTCTTTACAGGTGGAGGAGCCGCAATACATTCTTCATAATTGTCCTTAAAAGAAGAGAAAAAAGTTAGTATTGAAATAATTTCCCCCTTTTTTACAGAAGAATAATTAGTATCCCCCAGCCCCACTAACCATAAGTTTGTGTTGTAAGCATTTATCACTAAGAAGCCCCCACCCCCTAAGCCAAAAGCAAAGCAAAAAGGTAAAATATGCGAGAAATGCTACTATTTTTACCTTGCTGAGAAAATATTTTTTAAAATCTTCCCCGTCAATAGGCTTTTAAAATAGAAAAAGATTGTTAGCCTAGCAGGTAATAGGCCTAAATTACAATCTAGGATGTAAATGGTATCTATGCACTACACATAATAAAGCTGTCTTTTTCTTAGAAACCCCCGGTCCTCTTACTACCGAAACGCGAAGAAACAGTTTTGTTTTTTAACTTTACAATATGGTGATAGAACTGATGCTCTATAGGCTTTTAAAATAGAAAATGATTGTTAGCCTATCTGGTTATAGGCCGAAATTACAATCTTGGATGTAAATGGTATCTATACAGTACACATAATAAAGCTATTTTTTTTCTTAGAAACCCTCGGCCCTCTTACTGCCTAACGCGAAGAAACAGTTTTGTTTTTTCACTTTACAATTGTGGCGATAGAATTGAGGCATGGCCCCCTCCCCCCTTTTCAGCAATGCCCTAAAAATATTGTTAGCAAATATTTTTGGGGAGTAGCTCGTTTAACTCCTCCAAATACAGGTTGCACAGGACTGCGTCTCCCGACCCCCACAGCGATCGCCCCCCTGTATACGATAAACTATAATATTCTAGTAAAAAAAAGCAGCATTTTGAGATAAAAAGAATCTAGTTCTATAAGTAATTGACTAGAAATTAATGAAAAATATTATTATGAGATAGCGAAGAGATAAAAACAGTTTATGGCTACAGTGGGGCCCGAGAAAATTGGAAAGATTAAAAAAAAAGAGTGGTTTTCTTTGACAAGGCAAAAACAAAAAAATTACATTATATTTAGATATCTCTCAGGGAGGGCCGAGCAGAGAAATTTAAAACAATGGTTGGGGCGGGGGGTTAATATTTTAATATCTCTGAGACACACACACACGCACACTTTTATAGCGCGATGAAAAATGGGTTTGTTTAGATATTTCTATAAGTTAGGTAAAAAAATGCTCACATTTTTATATCCCGGTTGCTGTTGGGTGTCTGAAGGCCCAGGCGAAGCAAGCTGGACCTCCTGACCTTGTGTTGGTGGGGCAGCTCTTGAAGGCAACGCATGATGGAAAGTGAACGGGCCGACGGCGTTACATTCTTGCACCGATGTGGCAGCAGGGTTCTCCAACCAGTGGCTGGCGTGCTGTGGGGCTGCCTCACCCTCCCTTGCTCTCTTTACAGGTGGAGGGGCCGCAATATATTCTTCATAATTGTCCTTAAAAGAAGAGAAAAAAGTTAGTATTGAAATAGTTTCCCCCTTTTTTTTACAGAAGGAAAATTAGTATGCCCATAACCTAGCCATAATTTTGTATAGAATGCATTTATCACAATGAAGTCCCCCTCCCCCCTTTTCAGCAATGTTCTAAATATATTGTTAGCAATTATTTTTGGGAAATATCTCGTTTCACTCCTCCAAATACAGGTAGCGTAACCTAGCCTAATTATTGCAATTGTCTGAAAGTGTTTTAACTTGTCGGAGAAAAACAATCTCTTTGGCTATGCCGCAATCGTAAACACACAGGAAAATCGTAAACACACAAACTAATTATAAACTTCCGCGGAGCTTTATGTCAAAACAGAGCGGTCTAATGACAACAGAGCGACGGATGTCAGTTGTCACTTTTGCTAGGATACAGAAAGGTGCACTAAAATTGCAGACGGTGAAAAAGTCACCTTTTCGAGAAATAGAATTATTTCCAATGAAAGAATTACAGTCATAAAGAGAGGGGGGTTTAGGTGGTAAAAAGAACATATTTTACGTTTTCTAGTGAGTATAAAGATAGCATAGTGGAGTTTGTATTAGAGTGGGAGGGGCGAGGGGATTTACCTGAATATACTAGAGGATGACCAAGGAAAATAATTTTATTTTGAAAACTGCATTTTTCTATAGTTCTGTAGTAGCAAATGTTATTATTATGTTCCTGTATACGAAAATCAAAATAGGATTTCTACCGTTATAAAAGCGTGTAGACGTAGTTATATAAAATAAAGTAATTTTTGGAGGGGTTGCAACAAAAGATCTGATTTGTCAACTGAAAATAGAATAATTCCGTGAAATTTTAAGTAAAATAATTTTATTTAGTTGCAAACTGCAAAAATATTTATGATGTCTGAGAAATAATTTCAATTTTTTAATTCAGACCAGAAAAATACCTGAAAATTACAATTTTTTTTTCTTATGTTGTAACTACTTAAAAGATTATTTCATTTGCCAGTTCAAAATTAAAATTGTCTCCTGGAACCAAACATTTTGGCTTAAATTCTAAAGTGCCCATCTCTATAAGACTGTGCTATTTTTCTATAGGAAAAAAAAGAATTTCAAATAAATTTTATTTTATTTTAGTTCCCAGTTCAGAATCGCTAAAGTTAATATGTAAACTGCATAAATATTTACGGTGTCAGAGCAATAATTTTTATGTTCAAATTCAAACTAGAAAAATACCTAAAATTTTTAGAATTAGTTTTATTTTTTGTTTGCTAAATACACTCACTTGGATGTGTTTGGGGAAATGGTAGGTGTGAGGGGGGGGAGGGGGTAAATTGAGCTTCTACTATTAAAAATTGCACTAGCCCTTTCCATTTCCAATCGAATGAGCCCTTTTTGAAGATTCTATGACAACCCTTTCTATAAAGCCCTTATATGCCCCAAGAGCATAACTTACAACCCTTACCCTTAGGGTTGTAGGGGGGGGGTTCATCCTCAAATGCCTGATTTCCAGAACTTTCAACTACGTTGAACAAAATGGCCATCATAAAATTGTGATTGGATGTGTTCGAAGAGATGGTGGGCGTGAGAGGGAGGTTAGTTGCCCCTCAATTACTTTCGACAATTAAAAAGGGCACTAGCCCTTTCAGTTCCAAATTGAATGAGCCCTTTTTGAAGTTTTTGTGACAACGCGTTCTACAAAAACCTTATATGCCCCATGACATAACTACGACCCTTGCTCTGAGGGTTTCGGGGGTTTCGTCATCCTCAAAGACATAATTTCCAGAACTCTCAACAATGTTGTACAAAATGCCTGTATCAAAATTTGGATTGAATGTGTTCGGGAAAATGGTGGACGTGAGAGGGGGGATAGTTGCCCTCCGATCACTTTCGACTATTAAAAAGGGGACAAGCCCTTTCCATTTCCAATCGAATGAGTCCTTTTTGTAGTTTCTACGACAACACTTTCTATAAAAACCTTATATGCCCCCAGGACACGGCTTGCAAAACCCTGCCTTGTGGGTTGTGGGAGGGGGTTGTCATCATCAAAGACCTAATTTTTAGAACTATAAGCTATGTTGAACAAAATGGCTATCTTAAAATTTTGATTGGATGTGTTTGGGTAAATGGTGGACATGAGAGGGGGATTAGTTGCCCTTCAATCACTTTCTACTATTACTACTACGAACAACTCACCGCAGCACCAAGCCACCTGAGGCCAACAGGGCTACGCATGATCCTCCTCCATCCCAATCTATTCAAAGCCTCCCTTTTTACACCCGCCCACGAATTTCCCATTTCCTTTAAATCTTTCTTTATGACGTCCTCCCACCCCAGACGGGGACGACCTTGTGTTCGTTTGGCTCTAGACGGTTGGCCGAAAAGAACAACTTTCGGCACTCTGTCACCCTTCATCCGTACAACGTGCCCTAGCCAGATCACCCTTCCTTTCATTATAGACTTAGAGAACAGTACTGAACAACATTTTTCGTATAGCCTATTGTTTGAAATACGGTCAGTCAGCCGGGTACCCAGTACAATCCTTTAAAAATTTCTCTGGAAAATATCTAGCAAATCTTCATCCGCTTTTCGGAGCATCCATGCTTCAGAGCCATATTTGACCATTGTCATTACTGTAGCTTCTAATATTCTAATCTTGGTTTGCAGACTTATCTTCTTTTCTTCCAGACTTTTTTAACTGTGAAAAAACACCCTGAGCCTTGGCTATTCTATTTTTAACATCTTCACTGCTCCCACCATCTTTACTAATAATACTATCAAAGTAAGTGAAGCTGCTCACTTGATCAATCTTTTCATTACCCAACGTCACCTTTTCATCTTCACTTATTCCTAGCCTTAGTGACTTAGTCTTCCTAACATTAATTTTCAAACCAATTCTAGCACCCTGAACTCGCAAAACCTCTAAAACTTCATTCATTTTGCTCACACTTTCATCTAGGATGCTTAAATCATCAGCATAATCCAAGTCCAGGAGACTTTTTCCTCCCCATTTGATTCCGTGGTCTCCCATCGCCTTTCCTGTGCTCCTTAAAACAAAGTCCATCAAAATAATCCATATAAAGGGGGATAGAACACAACCTTGATTAACGCCTGACTTAATTCGAAACCAGCTGCTAACCTCATTTCCTACCTTAACCGTAACAGTGTTATCCTCGTACATAGCTCTGTTCCCTTTAATGTATTTTTCTGGTATACAACACAAGGATAAAACCTTTGCTTAAGCTCTTCTATCAGCAGAATCGAATGCTTGCTCATAATCTATAAAACTGAGGACCAAAGGTGCTTGAAAACTCAGGCACTTCTGAATTATTAGCCTAAGAGTGAAAATTTGGTCGACACATCCTCTACCTTTTTTAAAACCACACAGTTCTTCTTTTAAAATTTTGTCAACGGGATCTCTCATTCTAAAAAGTATCATATTACTAAGTATTTACTACCTACAGAGACCAGACTAATGCCTCAATAATTACCACACTCACTTTTATCACCTTTCTTATAAAGTGGCTTAATTAAGGTTTTCCTAAAATCGTTAGGTACTTCCCCTTTTTCAAAAATCATACTCATAATCTTCAATAGCTTATTTCTGATCTCAGAGCCACCATATTTAAGAAACTCATTTTCCACCCTATCAGCACCTGGAACCTTATTATTCTTTAATCCTTTTAGTACTGTTGCTAATTCCTCCTCACAAAACAAATCTTCCTTCACATACAAAGTATCCCAAACATTTTCATTTTCCTCTATATTTTTTCCTGCAACTCTATCTCGGTTAAGCAAGCTCTCAAAATGTTCGGCCCATCTCTCTTTAGTTTTTTCCTTGTCGCTAATTGCGACCCCATTCCTATCTTTTACTGGGACAAGTCCGGATTGACTACTCCATCTCAATTTGTTAACGTGCCAGTACAATATTTTATTATTATGCCATCTGGCTGCATCTTCCAGATCCTCGGAAATTTTATCCATGGCCTCCACTTCACACCTCCTTAGTTTATATTTTAATACTTGCTCCATTTTCCTTACATTCCTCTTATTTTCATACGATCTATCATTCAAATGATTCATGTACAAGCCCTTTCTCTATTAAACATAAAGCTTTTTCACTAATATTCCTCGCTGCAGTTAAATCACTTTCGACTACTAAAAAGAACAGTAGCCCTTTCAATTTCCAATACAATAAGCCTTTTTAGAAATTCTACAGCAACGCTTTCTTTAAAAACCTTATATACCCAAAGGCAAAAATTTCAACCTTTAACCTGAGGTATTTGGGGGGGGGCAACCTCAAATGCCTAATTTCCAGAACTTTTAACTACGTTGAAAAAAAATGCCTATCTCAAAATTTGGATTGGATGTGTCTGGGGAAATGGTGGACGTGCGAGGGGGATTAGTTGGCTTTCAATCACTTTTGACTATTAAAAAACACAGTAGCCCTTTCAATTTCCAATCGAATGAACCATTTTAGAAGTTTCTACAGCAACGCTTTATATAAAAACCTTAGATGCCCCCAGGACATATCTTACAACATATACCCTGAGGTCTGGGGGGGTTGTCATCCTCAAAGACCTAATTTCCATAACTTTAAAATATGTTGAACAAAATGGCTATCTAAAAATTTTGATTGGATATGTTTGGGGAAATGGTGGGCGTGAGAGGGGGGTTAGTTTGCCTCCAATCACTTTCTAATATTAAAAACTGCACTAGCCCTTTCAATTTCCAATCGTATGAGCCCTTTTTTGAAGATTCTACGACAACTCTTCCTATAAAAACCTTATATGCCCCCAGGGCATAACTTACAACACTTACCCTTAGTGCTGTGGGGGAGGGGGAGGGCTTTTCATCCTCAAAGATCTTATTTCCTTAACTTTCAACTACGTTGAACAAAATGGATATCTCTAAATTTTGATTAGATGTATTCACGGAAATGGTCGGCGTGAGAGGGGGATTAGTTGCCCTCCAGTTATTTTCAAATATTAAAAAGGGTACTATAACTTTCAATTTCAAATTGAATGAGCCCTTTTTGAAGTTTCTGCGACAACGCTTTCAATAAAAATCTTATATGCCCCCAGGGCTTAACTTACAACCCTTGCCCTGAGTGCTGGGGGAGGGGTTGTCATTCTTAAAGACCTAAGTTCCAGAACTTTCAACTACGTTATCTCTAAATACCTTATATAACCCCAGGGCATAAATTACAACCCTTGCTCTGAGGGGTGTGGGGAGTTTTTCATCCTCAAAGACATAATTTCCTGAACTTTCAACTACATTGAACAAAATGGCGATCTCAAAATTTTAGTTGGGTGTGTTTGGGGACATAGTTGGCGTGAGAGGGGGGTTAGTTGTTTTCCAATCCCATTGGACTATTAAAACGGCACTAGCCCTTTCAATTTACAATCAAATAAGCCCTTTTTGATGTTTTCTTGACAACGATTTCTGTAAAAACCTTATATGCGGCCAGGGCAAAATTTACAACCCCTTGCCCTGTGGGCTCTGAGGGGGGTAATCATCCTCAAAGACCTAATTTCCAGGACTGTCAACTACGTTGAACAAAATGGATATCTCAAAATTTTGATTGCATTTGTTTGGGGGAATAGTGGGCGTGAGAGGGCGCTGAGTTGCCCCCCAATCACTTCCAACTATTCAAAAGGACACTAACCCTTTCAATTTCCAATCGAATGTGCCCTTTTTGAAGTTTTTATGACAACTCTTTCTACAAAAACTTTATATGCCCTCTAGGACATAATTTACAACCCTTGCCTTGAGGGCTGTGGAGGGGGTTGTCATCTTAAAAGGTCTAATTACCAGAACTTTCAACTACGTTTAAAAAAAGGTTATCTCAAAATTTTGATTGGATGTGCTTGGGGAAATTGTGGGCGTAGAAGGGGTGTTATTTGCCTTACAATCACTTTCGGCAATTAAAAAGGGTACAAGCCCTTCCAATTTCCAATCGAATGAGCCCTTTTCGAAGTTTTTACGATTACTCCTTCGATACGAAGTGCCCTGGTCTAAAACCAAAAAAAAAGAAATATATATATATATATATATATATATATATATATATATATATATATATATTATTGTGCCAACATCGTTCTTTACTTAGGCAGCGCTATTGCGTTTCCTATGATAAAATAGAGAAGGTCACAAGAGAATATATTGAAAAGAGATGGTGTCAAAAGAAGACGATAGTAAGAGACGATCACGTCCAATATTAAGAAATATAAAAACCAATAACTCCTAAAAAAAAGTGTCAGATGAAAACAAAAAGTACACCATTAGAACCACCCTGTCTGAAACCCCTATATAGAAAAATTTCTGTCCCGTGGCTTGAACAGCAAGGGAAATATATTGACTTGAAAATCAAGAAAAGTGGAAGCTACTACAGAATTCTGCCAATTATTTTTAAAATTTGAATAAAGTATTTTTATTTTTAAAATTAAAAAAATTATTCTTAAAATTGAATAAATTTTTTTACGAAAAACTGCATATTTCATGTAAAAGATTGATCAACGACGTCATAATCGTAAGTTGTAGCCAGGTCGTCTCTTACTATTCCAATTAAGAAAAAGCCATAGGCCTTTTTCTGTTTGTATTTTCACATTAAACAAAGAACAGATCAGATCAGACCAAAAACATATCAGATCAGACCGATGACGGTTAGAGTAATTACATTAAAAAGGCTGTAGGCTTTTTCCTGTTTTAACATAAAGGACAAATATAGCTCAGGACAAATTGGGATTATTTAAATTTTTATATAAGAAATCACTGTTAAGTAATGATGTCAGTAATATGATCTCTTAAAGAAGCCAAATGTTCGGGACTGCCAAATCTTAGCAAGAAACAAGTTCCAAGCACGCCCCAGAGTCACGACTTCGGCCGGGCCGAAGTCTGAACGAGTTATCTATAAGACATAGGACTAAAGGGATCTCAGGGCTCCTTTGAATTAGTAATTAGTTAGTTTTCTTCTGTTGATAGAAAAGCTATCATCATACTAAGTAATTTGCTTCCTTTATAAGTCAATGTGATGACTCTGTAATTACCACACACACTCTTATCACTTTTCTCAAGGACGGGTTCAATTAAATTTTCTAAAATCGTTAGGTACTTCCGCTTTTTCAAAAATCAAATTCATAATCTTCAGTAATTTATCTCTAAATTCACAACCACCATATTTAAAACTCATTTACCAAACTGTCAGCACCTGGAACCTTATTATTTTTTAATTCTTTTAGTATTGCCTTTAATCCTTCTTCACAAAATAAATCTTCTTTTACTTCAAAAGTGTCACAAGATTTTTCCTTCTTTTCTATATCACAGATGCATAGGAAGGGAAATACCGTACTCCTCAAATTGCTGAAAGTATCCGAATAAACTGTAATTTTGTTTATGTATTTTCTCCCCCGTTTTGTGTCTGATCCACTAAAATATTTTACACCATAAGCTACCATTTTCAGTTACCAAAATTCGTATCTGAAATTTCTCGGGAAGAGCTTCGGGTATTAAAATGAAACTTTCAGGAAGTATTGAGTGATGGGGGCTAGTGGATTCTGAAAACAAGTTGAAGGGAAAAATTAAAAATAAATCGAAGTTTCTACTTGCATCCAGTTTATCAAATTACCGAATCTGAAATGTCTCAGCAACGGCTCGAGGGATGGAGATGAAACTTTCTGGTATCGCGAGAAGAGAGAAGAGAGAGGTGCGGGACATAAAATTTTATGTTTGGATAGCTACAAAAATTTTTTTGTTCTACCTTGACATTTTGCACTGTAAGTCCCTATAGAGCCTAAGAATTTTCGCGGTGAAATATTGAGGAAAATCAAAAGACACTAAATGTTGCCAGGTGATCATGCGGTGTATGTACAATATCCTGCAAACCGCTAAAAGAATCATGACGAAGTTTTCGGGGAGCGTTGGGGGAGCAATTATATCCTGAATTTTAGGGGATAGAGGTGGACTTGAGGAAGGGACAGAGGGAAATAGTCTAAAGATTTAGGTCTCTAATATGTTGTTCAAAATTTTTGTCGCTATGAGCCCCTGTGGGTCTAGGACCTATTTTCGGTGAAATAGTTATGTAGACCGAATGAAACCACGTGTGTTAGGTTATAAGAATAGTGTATTTGCATTTACTCAGAAACAGCTTGGAAGTCAAATTAAAGCTTTCAAAGGACGTTGGAGGGCCAAGAGGACCTTCAGACTTTAAATTCTGGGTTTAAAAAGGGTCTAAATTCAAAGTTATAATAAAGAATGAAAATAAAGTTATTATATTCACATTGAAAAGGTTACTGTTTACAATATGTTGAAAAGATTAAGAGGGATGGATTTTTTAAGTATAATTATATAAAGGATCAGTCTAGTTAATCATATATAGGGATTATTTAAGTTTCATCGGTATCATGACGGTAAATAAGGCTGAAACCTAATAAAAAGCAAACCATGGCACATATTGGAATTAGTTCGCTGCCTGATTCTCTTAATTCTGTCTCTCACTATTCCAAATAAGAAAAAGCCATAGGATTTTTCCTGTTTGAGATTTTTATATTAATCAGGTAGCAGCGGTATTATTAGTCAAGAAGGTGAGTGTCATGTAGTATTTATTAATAGAATTATAGTTAAGCCGGGTTGCAGAAGTAGTCAGAAACCGAGTGAGAGAAGATTACATCCCATAGTAAACATTAAACTAGTCAGTGACTCCTGAAAAAAGAATCAGATTAAAACTAAATAACACACTTTTAGAACTGCCTTGTCCAAAAACTATATAGCAAACTTACTGTCTCTTGGCATGCATAAAAAGGAAAATATGTTAGCTTGAAAATCAATGAAATTGACTTTAACCACGATATTCTCCAGAAACAGCATTTTTTTTCTTTCCGCTTTTTTTGAATCCTCAGCTAGCTGAGCACTGGAAAATCATAGAGAGCTGTATAATGGCTCATTTTAAAGGAAATTGCTACATCTAGTGCCCTTTGTAACTAAAAATAAAATATTTTTAAAAGTACAATCAATTTTGTCAAAAAAACTGCATTTTTGATGTATTTTCATGTTGCGGTCTTTTCAAAGATATTTGATTTTTGTTTATATAAAAGACCAATATAGGTCATGATAAATGATATTTGTCAATTAGTTTTTTTTATATAATCTGGGTTGCAGTGGTAGCTAGCAACCTAGTAAGAGACGATCACGCTCAATAGTAAAAAATAAAGTAACCCATAACTCCTGAAAAAAGATACAGATCAAAACAAAAAAGTATATACTATTAGGACCACACTGTCCCAAACCTCTATATAGCAAACTTACCGTCCCTTGGCTTGAATGACAAGGAAAATATGTTGGCTTGAAAATCAAGAAAATTGACTTTAACCACGATATTCTCCACAAACGTTACATTAAAAGACGATCCCTGGAATAACAAATCATTGTATAGATTCGATTTAGTTATCTACTTGATTGTTTGAAGTTCGTCTCTTTCTATTTCAAAGAAGAAAAATCCTTAGGCATTTTCCTGTTTGTAATCATTTACAATAAGGAACAAACTGTAACCCATAGTAACTGAAGTATTAAATCAAACTGTTCGTGGACATATTAAAGAGCTATGTAATGGCTCGTTTTAAAGGAAATTGCTGTATATAGAAACATTTTGTAATTATTAAAGATTATTATTATTATAAAATAAACTGTTACGATATGGTAAAGAACTAACCCTAGGCCATAGTAACGAAAGAAAGAATTACGGCAGAAACCTAAATGGTATTATAAGTAAGCTACATTTCATATGAACCACCCACCAAGATTTGAACTCAGATCACAGGATTCAAAGTCCTAAGTGCTAACCACTACACCAAGAAATGTTCATATAAGAAAGACTTTAATCAATACAACTTAAAGACAACTTAAAGACCGAACTTCAACCATTAGTATTGTGAATCAGTTCGTGTTCACGAACTTTATTGTAACTTCAAACAGCTCGTGGGAACGAACTGTATAGTAAGAGCGACTCGTCTCAATAGTAGTCGAAAATTTAAAAAACGGAATCTTATATCAATAGATGCATCAAAAGAATCAAATTTTTATGCTGATTTTAAATATTTAAGTTTCATCATTTTTAGTTTACATTAAAAGACGATCATTGGAATAATCCGGTTTGCAGCGGTAGCTTTCAACCTAGTAAGAGACGATCACGTCTAATTTTAAGAAATATAAAAACCCATAACTCCTAAAAAAAGATCAGATCAAAACAAAAAGTACCCCATTAGAGCCGCCTTGTCCAAAACCCCTATATAGGAAACTTTCTGTCCCTTGGCTTGAACTAAACCCCTATTTAGGATACTTTCTGCCATTTGCCTTGAACAGCAAGGGAAATATATTTGCCTGAAAATCAAGAAAAGTGGCCGCTACTACAGCATTCCGCCTAAACGGTATCTTTTTTTCTCCACAGATAGCATGGCACTGGAACATCGTAAAGAGCTGTTCAATGGCTCATTTTAAAGGAAATTAATGGGGTTAAAAACCTTTTGTAATTAAAACAAATAATTTTTTAAATAGAATAAATATTACTATGATTACACTAAAAGACGATCATTGGAATAAAATGCAAAACTAGAGAGAAAATACGGTACTTAGCTCTAAAAACTCTAAAAACGGAATTTAGATACCAATAGATACATTAAAAGAATCGTATTTTTATGCTGGTTTTAGATATATAATCCAGGTTGAAGCGGTAGCTAGCAACCTAGTAAGAGACGATCACGCCCTATAGTAGAAAATAAAATAGCCCATAATTCCTAAAACTAGAATCAGATCAAAAAACGAAGTACGCTGTTAGAACTGTATTTTCCAGTTCCCCTGTATAGGGAACTAACTGTCCCTTGGCATTAAAAACAAGGAAAATATATTGGCTTGAAAATCAAGAAAAGTGGCTGGAACCACGATATTCTGCATACACGGTATCTTTTTTTTACATTAAAAGATGATCTTTGGAAACACAATCAAACAGTTCATGGTAACAAAGTGTATGAGCGAGTGGGCTCAATAGTAACCGAAAGTCTAAGAAACGGTATTTTGATACCAATAGATACATCAAAAGAATCGGATTTTTATGATGATTTTAAATATATAAGTTTCATCATGTTTACTGTTACCAATTCAAAAGTTACGAGCCTGAGAAAATTTGCCTTATTTTTAAAAAAGGGAAAAATATCCCCTAAAAGACATAGAATCTTGATGAAAACCACACGGTCAGATTCAGCGTATCAGCGTACCATACTGTAGAGGTTTCAAACTTCTATCTGCAATGTCGACCCTTGTTTAGTGACCCTTGCAATGTCGACCAGTGACCCTTGAATGTCGCAAGAGGGCTTATTCGAACGGAAATTATAAGTTCGAGTGACTTTTTAATTTAAATAACAAAATTTAACTAAATTAAGATTTTTTTATTTAAATTCCATTAGAAACTGCATTTTTATTGCCAATCTTGATGAATGCCAGCTATCCTAACAATCAATATGCCTACCATTGTACCCTTGCAGACTTATGAAAAATAAGTTACATATAATCACATTGAAAAGGTTACTGTTTACAATATGTTGAAAAGGTACAAAGGAATTTATTTTTCTCGTATAATAATATATGACGTAATAAGTGAATGCAATATTTATACAAATTTATCTTTCGACAAGAAATTTTTATTTTATTTTTATAAAAGGGATCTGTATAGTTCAATGTAAATGTGGACACGGATATCATGGTTATAAAGATGTGTGAAACTAGAAAAGTACAAACTAAGGCATATAGTAACTAAAAATTGATATAATTAAGTTATCTTTTAAAAAGTTTTAAAATAAAACACAAAAGGTGGCTCATGGTAACTGAAATATTAATTAATATAATAGTGTTATTATACTATTATATCCTATGTAATATATAATATATTATACTATACAAAATTATACTATAATGATATATATTAATATAATAGTAACTGAAACACTATTAGAGTGTTCGTGCTATTATACTGTTACATAAAGGATCGTTTTAGTTCATAATAAATGAGGACAGTTTAAGTTTCATCTGATATATCTGAAACCTAATAAAGAACAAACCACGGCAAACGGTAACTAAAAGTTAAGATAATGCAAGCATTAACTGAAAAGTTATTTGTCTGGGGTATAGTGCCATACTGAGGATCGTCTCTAACTATTCCAACTAAGAAGAAGTCATAAGCTTTTTCCTGTTTGTGTTTAAACTAAGTTGAACAAAATGGCTATCTCAACATTTTTATTGGATGTGTTTGGGGAAAGGGTGGGCGTGAGAGGGGGGTTAATTACCGTCCAATCACTTTCAACTATTAAAAAGGGCATTAACCCTTTGAATTTCCAATCGAATGAACCTTTTTTGAAGTTTCTATGACAAAACCTTCTATAAAAACCTTATATGCCCCCAGGGCATAGCTTACAACCCTTGCCCCGAGGGTTGTGGGGGATTATCCTCCTCGAAAACTATATTTTCTATCTGGAAATCAACTACGCCGAACAAAATGGCTATCTCAAAATTTTGATTGGATGTGTTTGGGGGAATGATGGGCGTGGGGGGGGGGCTAGTTGCCCTCCAATCACTTTTGACTATCAAAAAGTGCAATAGCCCTTTGAATTTCAAATCGAATGAGCCTTTCTTGAAGTTTCTACGACAAGGCCTTCTATAAGAACCTTATATGCCCCCAGGGCATAACTTAAAACCCTTGCCCTGAAGGTTGTAGGGGAGTGTCCTCCTCAAAAATATATTTTCTATCTGGAAATCAACTACGCTGCACAAAATGGCTATCTAAAAATTTTGATTGGATGTACTTGCGGGAATGATGGGCGGCGGAGGGGGGGGGGCTAGTTGCCCTCCAATCACTTCGACTATTAAAACGGGCACTAGCCCTTTGAATTTCCAATCGAATGAGCCTTTTTTGAAGTTTCTACGACAACGCCTTCTATAAAAACATTATATGCCCCCAGGGCACAACTTAAATACCTTGCCCCGAGGGTTGTGGGGGAGTGTCCTTCTCAAAAAGATGTTTTCTATCTTGAAATCCACTACGCTGAACAAAATGACTATCTCGAAATGTTGATTGGATGTGTTTGGGGGAATGACGGGCGTGGGGGGGGGGTCTAGTTGCCCTCCAATCACTTTCGACTATTAAGAAGGGCACTAGCCCTTTGAATTTCCCATCGAATTAGCCTTTTTTGAATTGTTTACAACAATGCTTTTCACCAGAACATTATATCCCCCCAGGGCAAAACTCGCCCATAGTGCCTTAAGAGTTTTAGGGGATTGTCCTACTCATACAGATTTTTTCTCTCTAGAAATTAGCCGCGCTAATCCTGATATTTACCTAACATATTAGATTGGATGTGTTTGGAAGAATGCTGGGCGTGGGGGAGGACTAGTTGCCCTCCAATCACTATCGACTATTAAAAAGGGCACTAGCAACTCCAATTTGCAATCGAATGGGCCCTTTTCGAACTTTCTACAACAACTCCTTCGATGCGAAGTGCCCGGGTATGGAGAAAAAAACCAAAAACACATTGTGTCCACATCGTTTTTTATTTAGGCAGCGCTAGCGCACTGCCTATGAAAAGAAGGAATAAGTTTGTGACACTTTCGAAGTGAAGGAAGATTTATTTTGTGAAGAAGGATTAAAGGCTATACTAAAAGAATTAAAAATAATAAGGTCCCAGGTGCTGATAGTTTGGTAAATGAGTTTTAAATATGGTGGTTGTGAATTTAGAGATAAATTACTGAAGATTATGAATATGATTTTTGAAAAGCCGGAAGTACCTATCGATTTTAGAAAACTTTAATTGAACCTGTGCTTAAGAAAAATGATAAGAATGTGTGTGGTAATTACAGAGGCATTATATTGACTTATAAAGGAAGCAGAAAAATCACTCGCCCTTTCAATTTCCAATCAAATGAACCATTTTGAAGTTTCTACGACAACGTTTTCAATACAAACCTTATATGCCCCCCGGTTTTAACTTACAACCCTTGCCCTGATGCCTGGAGGGGGGGGTCATCCTAATTTCCGGACCTAATTTCCTGAACTTTCTTATACGTTGAACAAAATGGTTATCTGAAAATTTTGATTGGAAGTGCTCGGAGGAATGGTGGGCGTGAGAGGGGGGTTAGTTACCCTCCAAGCAGTTTCGACTATTAAAAAGGACACTAGCCCTATCAATTTCCAATTGAATGAGTTCCTTTTGAAGTTTTTACGACAACTCTATCTATAAAAACCTTACATGCCTCCAGGGCATAACTTGCAACCTTTGCCCTGGGGGCTCTGGGGGGTTTGTCACCCTTATATATATAATTTCCAGAACTTTCAACTATGCTGAACAAATGGCTATCTCAAAACTTTGATTGAATGCTTTTGGGAAAATGGTGGGCGTGAAAAGGGGGTTAATTACTCTCCACTCATTTTCGACTATTAAAAAGGGCAATTTCAATTTCCAATCAATTGAGACCTTTTTGAAATTTCTGCAACAACTTTTTATATAAACCTTATATGCCCCCAGGGCATTACTTACAACCCTTGCACTGAGGGCTCTGAGGGCGGTTACCATCTTAAAAGACCTAATTTCCAGAACTTTAAAGTACGTTGAACAAATTGTATATCTCAAAATTTTGATTGGATGTGTTTGGGAAAATGGTGGGCGTGAGAGGGGGGATAGTTGCCCTTCAATCACTTTCGACTATTAAAAAGGGCACTAGCCCTTTCAATTTTCAATTGAATGAGCCCTTATTGAAGTTTCTACAACATCGCTTTCAATAAAACCTTATATGACCCCAGGGCATATCTTGCAACCCTTGCCATGAGGGCTGTGGGGGGGGGGTGTAATCTTTAAAGACATAATTTACAAGACTTTCAAGTGCGTTGAATAAAATGGTTATCTAAAAATTTTGATTGGATGTGTTTGGGAAAAAGGCGGGCGTGAGAGGGGGTTTAAATGCCCTCAAATCACTCTCGACTATTAAAAAGGGCAGTAGCCCTTTGAATTTCCAATCGAATGAGCCCTTCTTCTATTTTCTATGACAAAGATTTTAAAAAGACCTTATATGCCCCCGGGGCATAACTTATAACCCTTGCCCTGAAGACTATAGGGGGAGTTTCCTGATTAATGGTATAATTTCCTGAACTTTAAACTGCGTGGAACAAAATGGCTATCTCATAAATTTGATTGGATGTGTTTGGGGAAATGGTGGGCGTGTAAGGGGTGTTAGTTGCCTTCCAATCACTTTCGACTATTCAAAAGGGCACTAGCAATTTCAATATCCAATCGAATGAGCCCCTTTTGAAGCTTCTACGACAAATTGTTCTATAAAGCCTTATACGCCCCCAGGGCAAAGCTTACAACCTTGCCCTGAGGGCTGAGGGGGGTTGTCATCCTCAAAGACCTAATTTCCAGAATTTAAAACTACGTCGAATGAAATGGCTATCTCGAAATTTTGATTGGATGTGTTTGGGGAAAATATGGGCATGAGAGGGGGGTTAGTTGCCCTCAAATTACTTTCGACTATTAAAAAAAGCACTAGCCCTTTGAATTTCCAATCGAATGAGCCCTTTTTTAAGTTTCTACGACAACACTTTCTAAAACATAATTTCTATCCGGAAATCAAATGCGCTCAACAAAATGAATATCTCAAAATTTTGATTGGATGTGTTTCGGGAAAGGGTGGGCGTGGAAGGGGTGTTAGTTGCCTTACAATCACTTTCGACTATTAAAAAGGGCACAAGCCACTCCAATTTCCAATTGAATTAGCCCTTTTCGAAGTTTCTACGACAACTTCTTTGATACAAAGTGTCCTGCTCTAAGGGAAAAAATTAATAAATAATTCATTGTTGTGTCAGCATCGTTCTTATATGTCCCCAGGACATAACTTAAAACCCTTGCCCTGAGGGTTGTGGAGCAGTGTCCTCCTCAAAAACATATTTTCTCTCTTGAAATCAAGTACGCTGAACAAAATGGCTATCTCAAAATTTGGATTGAATGTGTTTTGGGAAATGGCGAGCGTAGAAGGGGTGTTAGTTGCCTTCCAATCACTTTCGACTATTAAAAAGGGCACTAGCCACTCAAATTTCTAATCGAAAGATCCCTTTTCGAAGTTTCTACGTCAACTCCTTCGATACGAAGTGCCGTGGTATTTCAAACAAAAAATAATAATACATTGTGCCAACATCGTTCTTTACTTAGGCAGCGCGATTGCGTTGCCTATGATTAACCATTATTATTTAAAATGCACTAATTTGGGGGGGGGGGGGGGTTAACAAAAAAATTATTTTTTAACGGAAACTAGAATAATTCCTGAAAATTTTACATAAAATAAAATTTAACACAAACAGCAAAAATATTTATAATGTCTGAGCAATAATTTTAATTTTTTAATTCAAAACAGAAAAAAAAACGGAATTTTTTTAATTATTATAGAAAAGAACGAATACTTGCTCATAGTAACTGAAATACTAATTAACATATATCCTACATGGTCTAGTGGTTGGGATAGCTGGCTCTCACCCAGTTGGCTCGAGTTCAATTCCCGGTATGGGAGATTTTTACTTATGATGATTTCTTAAGGAATATAATTAAAATAATCATGTATATAATGATTCCTTTAATTACTTCAGATACTATGGACTGCCGTTCGCTTCTTAATATAATTAAATAAAAACAACTAGTTTTTTAAACTGAAAGTAAGGAGCGACATTAAAACTTAAAACGAACAGAAATTATTCCACATATGAAAGGGGCTGTCCCGTCCTCAACGCCTCGCTCTTTACGCTAAAGTTTTTTATTGTTTTAAAAAATAAAGTTGTGAGACACAGTTAAACTTTAGCATAAAGAGCGAAGCATTGAGGAGAGGACAGTCCCTTTCATATACGGAATAATTTCTGTTTGTTTTAAGTTTTAATGTCGCTCCTTACTTTCAGTTTAAAAAACTTGTTTTTTTATTTAATTTTTGAATGTTTTTGAATAAATCCAGGTTTTGATCTTGGCTCACCGTACATGAATAATTAAGACAAAATTTTCATATTAATTTACTTTTATTTAGTTAAATGGCTTTCTCGAAACTTGTTTAATTTTATTTACGAACGTTTTTATTAGTAATAAATATACGTAACTTACGAATGAACTTACGTAACGAAATTCTATATTCATATATTTTTATTACGTTTATTAGAGGGTTCGCCCCCTAGTCAATACCTTGCTCTTTAAGCGAAAGTTCAAATTTTGTTCCAATTCTTTAAAAATTACCGCTTAATCACAAAGGCCGTTAATTAGAATAAATAGCTCTTATGTAAGTACTAATCAATCTTTGGCTTAAAGAGCGAGGTATTGACTACAGGGTGAACCCAATCATATATGTAATATTTTCTGTTCGTTTAAAGTTTCGATGTTGCTGCTATTGCAGTTGAAATACTCGTTTCTTTATATTAAATTTCTGATCTTTTTTTAAATAATGCTGGGAAGTCCGGTGTCCCCTTCATAGCAGTGTCCCTTCCCCCATGAAAACGTTTTTCATGGAAAGATCCTCCCACATAACCCCCGACCCAACCCCCCCCCCCACTACCAGGAAAAATCTCCCCTGAAAACGTCTGTATACTTCCAAATAACCAATACTATATGAGTAGGGACCTATCATGAGCTCCGAGCGGGAGTCCATATATGGGCATAGAGTCCATAGAGAGTACACTTGTGCTGTCAGTTCGTGACCCCACACCATATATGAGCATGTTTTTATGGTTTTGTCACTGAGAATGAAAAAACAGGATTTTTCTCACTTGAAAAACAGGATTTTTCTCACTTTTATGGATGTTTCTTGGACGGTTATGAGTGTTAGTTAATTTTATTGTTGTTTTTCATGGATGTCAACAGCAATTTATGTCTGTTAATATGGTTTTTGTCACTGAGAATGAAAAAACAGGATTTTTCTTACTTTGATGGATGTTTCTTGGACGGTTATGAGTGTTAGTTAATTTATTTGTTGTTTTTCATGGATGTCAACAGGAATTTATGTCTGTTTTTATGGTTTTTCTCACTGGGAATGAAACAACAGGATTTTTCTCACTTTGATGGATGTTTCATGGATGCTTATGTGTGTTGGTCAATTTATTTGTTGTTTTTCTTGGATGTCAACAGCAATTTATGGAGGTTTTATGGTTTTTCTCACTGAGAATGGAAAAACAGGATTTTCTCACTTTGATGGATGTTTCAAGGTCGATTTATTTGTTGTTTCCATGTGTATTGTCTCCGGGGCGAAGTTTGCACATGCGCATTAACGCTAGGGAGAATGTTTTGATCCAAAAATAGGAAACAGGAAGTACATGCCTCCTTCTAAACCAATCAGAGAGTCGGTTACATAACCTTATAAGCCGCTAAGAGGGCGGGGTACATATTAGCGGGGGAGGATTGCAGAGAATATAAGGAAAGGATTTTTGCTATAGTTTTTTTTATTAGTCTGTGAATAGAATTCAAAGGAGTGAGAAGAACCGTTTGACTTTACTCATTTGGATATATATTTGTGTTGATGATGATGAATGGAATGTTTACCCTATTAGAAGTTGATAGTGAAGTTGATGGCAATAATACAAGAGCACCAAACATTGCGGTGGAAATGACAAGAGGATCAAGGCTTTGTCTGGAATGGGATGAAGTATATGCAAGATATGTGTTATCCTTGAGCAAATTTAAAATGGAGGATCAATTATGTTTTCCTGCAAAAGTTGATATAGCACATGTGAATAGACTCCAAAGTGCTTTAAGTGCATTAGTGAAACATATCGAAGACAATAAACTGTATCGATAATTTTACATGCTTAGTATTATTGTTGTTGTAATTATTCAATAAAATTCTTTCAAAATCGAAAATGTTCCCTTTCTTTTCTGGTTAGGTTAGAATGCTAGGGCTAATAATTCATGGTCAGTCTAGAGTCAGCAGTCAGAGTGAAAGAATTGAAAAATGATTAAATTTTAGACAGAAAGAATTAGATCGAATTTAGTGTTAATGGAAAAACATTTGATTTTGGATGATGATTTTCTCGAGTTATCTCTTCAACGCAGGATATTCTCTCGGGGAACACTTGACAATATAATGAAAACTGATTCTCCGCCATTGAACTATTGTATGAAGCTTTGCAAATGTGACTCAAATGCTTATACTCAATTTATTGGTATATTAATTAAAACAAAGCAGAATAATATCGTGGATACCCTTTTGAAAACATTGCCAATGGATTCAATGTAGATGGCTCCCCCCACCATTTGAAAGAGGTGACGTCACAGAGTTACTCCTCTCTCATTCCTCCGCCTTGAATTTATCCGTCGGCAAGGATGATCAGTTTCGTTTTAGCTGTGAGAGTATCAAGTGACATCAAAAACCAAAAAAATGTTCTACTTATGTCAATTGCGCATGTGCACACTTGTAGGTTGGACTCAGTGGAAAACGCACAACATTACAGATGAATATAGTGAAAGTTTTAAGTTGGGTCATCAAAGCAAATTACGGGTATGCTATGCAGTACAACTAAACTGAGATACTTCTCGTCTTGAAGAGGTTTGTGACTCTCACTCTAGACTTGTCACTTGTCACTATGATAAATGTGATCAGTGGGAGAATACTTACCCCGCTATGATTGGAAAGAATCCCAAACGTGATTTTAGTTTGCTTCTACGAGATTGGTATCGTCATTGATTTAAATTATTCTGGGAGGAGGAGCCAGGTCTACGGTTCAACTGTTGGGGTAACAAGACAATTTGGTTTCTACGTCATCGTTGTGACGACACTGCCTATTATGACTATAAACCAAGTGATTTTTATTTGACAGTTACCGAATGTGATTCACCATTTGAAAACACTGTATGTGATATTGCTTCAAATAGACAGATTGAAACTCGTGAATTTCATAATATGAATGCAAATAGTATCATTGACTATACAAAGAGATATGACAAGAGTGAAGTTACATTATACTGTAGAAAAAGTGACCCTGACTTTGCAGTCAATCAAGGTCAATATACAGTGAATCTAAATTATTTACCGGCATTAGTGGTTCACGACAGTTGCCTATACACCGATGAAGAAATCTAAAGTGAAGATTTAAAGACATTGTTGTATATATATATATATGCATTTTATTAATAAACAAATTTACAAACATTTTTTAAGAACTTTACTCATAGGGCACTGAAATCAATACTGTATAGGTCTGAGTGGATATTTTCCACTAGAAAGTCGTTCAGACGTGGATTGTCAACATAAATGTTGAGAAACTGCTCGTAAGTATAGCCGCGACATCGGAACACAAAATATAGTAGTGCATGGAAGCCAAAGCTTTTAGTTGTCAGATCCTGCACTCTCCTCCGATTTTGAATAATTGTTTTCCCACGGCTCTCAATATAGTTGCTGATGTGGGGTGTTTAGAATGTATAGGGTAGACCAAAAGGATCAAAAAATTCAATCGTCGTCTTCATTGTTTGAAAGATGCACAGCCGATGACCCGTCAGCACAGTCAATGGACTGCTATGAACAATAATTAAGGTATTGTTGACACTTTGAATTTTTCTAAGAAAGTCCGAGGGCAGACAATAGGATTTGTACTGGGACATGTAGGGATCCATATTAAATACATTTATTATTTGACTGGTGTTCATGGCACCAAGTCTAGTAGAACACTGCCTTCGGGAGTGATTTCCCAATAGCTTTCATATTGATTTAGTGAGATTACTGCAATACTCTCAGCCAATGGGTCGGCAAATATACACTCTAAACGCACACTCCCCGTACGTACTATACTCATATCCTGCGTGCCAGACAAATCTAGTACAATGATACCATGTGTTTTAGCAAACATATCTTCAGTTATACAATTTGCAAATAGTTGCGAATCATGATCTAGGGTTTGCATGGTCAACTCATACAATGTTCTATAGGATTTATCAAAAGATAGATTGTAGAGTGGGATGTCGTTTACTTTGCACACAAGAGATAAAAGTCCAAACATCTCGAATTTATGTGGGCATCCAGTCCATGAACCTATTGCACTGGCGCTTTTTAAAAATGCCAAAGCGAGTTTTGACGGAATTTCGACATTGATATAAGATGAATCGGTGAAGGTGCGTGACCCCATGGCAATATGACGTTGATTGGTGATTGTATGAGGAACAAGTAGTTTAATATTATTTCCACTGACTCTCAGTTTTTCCACTGCCAAAGCAACAGAACTCATGACCTGTTGTTTGCGTACATGAAGTAATGCCGAGGTGAGGGAGAGACTTACATCAGGATTGGCAGCAAGTTCTTTTCTTAATATGAAATTGGATGGTGCAAGCGTAAGTTTTATATCCACTTTTATATTGGGCGGCAGCCATTGGGGTATATTAAATATTTCATGATATATTTTTCCAACAAGACGTAATTCACAAGTTGTAGCATTTTTAAGTGCATCTGTACTATTAGTATCAGTAATATATTCATATCCATTGGAGATGCCTCTCAATTCCTTGTATGACTTGGGTGTCATCAGCATGAATTGCATATAGGATGTATAATTTGAGAGATTGTTGCTTGTGCTCACCAGCGTGTCATTGATGTAGACACTGATTTGAAGAAATAGATTAAATAATATACAATTTTCATAGGATATTCTATCGGCCCGTATTGGCATTGTATTATCAGATTCCCGGACTTTCATTTGTAAATCTATAAATGTCGAAGACATGTACAGAAAGTAGTCTTCATTGGAATAAATTTGAAAGTGGATATTATCGGAGAGGGGTTCTTGAGGATAAAATTGTTCATAGTATCCATGCTTGACACTCACATCAACATTTTCAGCATTGAATAGATTCAATGAGGCGGTGATTGAAGGTTGAGAATCCTTATGCGGTAGGTAGGACATCTTAGGAAAAAAAATCAAGTTTCGATCTTACAATTCTCTTCCTGGGGCTTCTTCTTCTACTAGTGCTTACAGTACTCGTCGGCTTTTTCCTTCTTTTCTTTGACAAGAGTAGTGATGTCTGTCGTTTCTGACCTGAGTAGAGACTCATGAGTGACACATTATTTATCTAGCTTTTTAAACTTTTTCCATTTTGTTTTAATCTCTCGCCAAGGGTTCGGACACTGGATCTAAGATTTTCTGTAGCACTTTTTTTAAATCCTTGCCAGAGCCCCAATCGTATAGAGTAGAGGAGGCAAAATCTGTCGCAGCCGGTACAATATATTTTCTAGCCAGTGGTAGTGAAGAGCGAAACAGCTTAGCAAACCAACTGCCAAGACCGCAGCTAGACATTGTAGTACGCCCCTTGTAATAGGCCATTCCATTGCCTAGTCGTCTTGGGACAAGAGCATTAACATAGCAGTCAATATCAGGACAAATGAATACCACTTTTCTATTAGACATCTTGTTGTTGTTGAACAATAGGCCGAAAATGGAATGTAATCACAGCCAAATTTTTTGAAATTGTTATGGGATCACCTAATTCAGTTCTTAATGTTTTTTGACAGAGTTCCAAATAGCAAGTGTTTACGGGAATATACTGAAGATAACTTATATTGTAGTGGTGAATATGTTCTTGGTTTTTCGTTCAAAAACTCGTAGGAGGGGAACATTTGAATTACCAACCCGAGATGTTTCCACAAATGAGGCGTAGAGAAATATGCAAGTGTCCGTGGAGAAGGCAGGCGGGTAGTCAGCAAAAATGAAATTAGCTTTTCCGGCACTTTTACCGTTGATTATATTGAGCTTAAAGCCAAGAACATCTTTTACATTATCATTGAGAGTAACATTTTCATTGGCAATAGGTGAACTAATGTAGACCTTTCCCTCCTCCTTTGAGTAGTTGAAATGAAAAGCTCCTTTTTTACGAGCGGAAATTCTTTTATTAATAGAACGACATAAATCATTCATACGGGTGAGTTCCTCGTAGGGTAATTCAATATATGGATAATCCATCCAATTGATTTTTTGAATTTGTTCTTGATCACTTGAGGATGGAGGTGGCGGCCAATCATAGGGTCTAATTTTTATTTCATATTTACGATCTTTTCTCGTGATGTCGTAGGTATTTTTAAGAATACAGTCGACAAGAGCCACTTCATACTTTCCGTCGAATTTGATGGTGGGGGAGAGTTTTGTCCAAAAATCACTTGTTCTATTCAGGTCATTGTAGAGAGGATCAGAAACATTGAACATGAAAGTCACATAGAAATTATTGGGCATTTTTAATATTTTCAGCACTGACCCAAGAATCAGAATATGAGTTGTACCCTAGCCAGCGAACAAGCAACTGTCTCTTGCCCCTACGAGTACGACTCTTTAATATCTTTTCAATTTGATAAATTTCACTAGTGTTTCTAACTTTTTGCAGTTCATATTCATAAGAACCGCCGAGAATTTCATCATCTTTTGTGTCTCGCAGTCGATATGTTGTGGGTTCGGTGTCTAGGATTTTCGACACTTTAAAAAGTTCAGGGCTCCATAAAAAATTCCCTTTTTCAAAAATATTGGTGGTTGTATTCATGCTTATAATATCACCAGCATTGAATTTCCTATTTACATTTTTTTTCGTTGTCACCATTTGGGTATTACTTTAGGAAAGTTTCAAATGTATTTTCAGTGTATTTGAGCTCCTAATAGTTTGGATTGGGCAACGATAGATTGAGTTGGATGTTATACATCTAAATGATTTTATATAAATAATGAATAAAATGGGGTATATTTTTCAGTGTACAATATCTTGAATTTTATAGACGAATCGTTCTTATCAATCGTTCAGCCAATGCAGCCTTTATCGAACTGTGACTATGATAAAGTTTTGTATTATATTTCAATAGAACCTTTTGCACATGGGATTAACAAATTCACTACCACGATCCAATAGCAATCCTGTTCAAGAATACTTTCTAAAGCCTGAGCAACTTCAACACCTCTCTTTGACTGTAATGGGATGGCATAGGCACAGCGACTAAGTATACTGATTGCCAGCAGAACATATTTGTAGGGTTCATTGTGACGCCGTTGAATTGCATCTAAAGTTAAAAGATCCGTTTGCATTATATGCAGAGGTAAAAAGGCTTTAGTTTGTGGATATTGTTTGCCACGAAGCCTGCGATTCCGATGCAGTGTGTAACTCGGTTCATTCTCTAGATACTCTTTTGCTTTTTGTAATGTGCTGCCAGAGACAACTTTAGAAAGGGTTTTGGGGGAAATTAAACTTCCCGCTTCACCAATATTTTCATAGACATATTTCAGAACCTCACAACGATTTTGAATGCAAACATCTAGTGTAATGCTAACTCCTCCTTTGCACACTGGAGGGTGAATCAATTCATCTCAGCTTTTGACTAGCAGCTAGAGGGGTTGCTGCTGATGCTGCTAGTATTTTCAAATATTGAATCTTCTTCTTTTTTAAATGGTGTTGGTGTTGGCGCTGGCGCTGTTGGAGGACTATATTCTCTTAGTTTCTTAAGAATTTGCTTATTGCCAATGAGCCTCTTGGGAAAGTTTGATACACCTAGACAGGTATATAGATTATTGTCAAAGAATATAAGTCCTTTACTATTCGTCAACATATTACAGATTAAATCCACTAGATTATAACTTTTTCACTAAACTATAATTCGTTTCCCTTTGCTATCGACTTAAACTTGATGTTCATCAGCTTCCAACATGAGATATGATAATACTCTTTTACTCTGTTCTCGATAGGTCACTGGCAATAGGTTTCCAATTTTCAATACAATTGAATTCAATTCCTTCTCCTTTGGTTGCACTGCTGCTGCTGCTGCTGCTGCTGCAGAATCTTGAGGAGATGTTTCCTGTTTAGAGGGATCGGCGACGGTAACAGCGGCGGGTCTCTCACGATAAGGTCTATGTTCGTCCACACGTCGCAATGCATCTTGAAGTAAAAGCAGTTTTATGTCAAGTGCAATATTCTCATCATTAATGAATTTGCTTAGATTGTCTTCAAAATGTTCGACGGGCGAGAGGAAGAGTTCAAATGGCGTCAATTTATAGGGTTTAGCCCTTCTGTAGAGAAAACTGTTTACAAGTCCTGCAATTATTGGCATTATAAGTGTAAAAAAGCTACCGCCCGCTTGAAGGAGACATTTTCTTTTAAAAATTTGTCCTTAGTTTTTGCAAGCCAAGGCGAGTACAGTGGAACGATGTTGCTTTGTCTGTTGTCTAACATCTTCTGACAAGTGTACATTGCCCTCAGTTAAATTTAAACAAAGTTCAGATATTAGATTAATGAAATCATCGTCAAAACCATGTTTTAGTATGGCCTTCCTGAATGGAGGTTTTGAAGTGCCTAAAACGGAAAATAAATGCCGTTGTTTGTGTAGTTTCTTCAGTTTCATAATGGCAACTAATAGCCTTTTCTACTTTTCCCCGGAAGATATACTGTAATTTCTTTGTCGAAAATATCGGTGACTACACCTAGATCCTTGGGTGTGCTCTGATTAAGATCTAGCCAAATGTAGCCGTAGGGCTTATTTGTCGCCTGTGTGTACGATGACAGCAGAAATTTAGGGACGCCGGGATTAGTTTGTCTATTGACAGTTATGAGTGAGCTAGAATTACGAACAACTCTATAGATAATATAGATGGTGCAACTCAAAGCAATGGTTCGCATACATTTCCTCTGATGAAACAGATTGTGCAGAACTATGGTTATGGAAATGTGTTCATGGTGGGAGCAAGCAGTGAACAGTCTTAGCATTTCCTGTGAGAACTGTTCAATGGATTCAGCAAAATCATCAATAATCAGCCACGAGTTTGGGTCAATACTATTGAAAACATCAAGTCCCCGTATGAATTGTATTGGTATGGTTGTGGCAATAGCTTTTATTTGATCGTAGGACTCCTGCCAAATACTGTAGCAATATTAAATTTTCATTGGTTTTTCCAAAAACATTTTCTGACAATTTTGAATTATTCTAGCTAAAAGTGTTGTTTTCCCCAGCATTGATGGACCACACAGAAACGATCTGAAGGGTGTTTTAAATTGATACATGCTGCTGCTGCGGTTGACAACAGTCGGACTACAACTAACCGTAAATCATACTTGTCTAATGAATAAGTAGTAGTAATAATTTTCCGATAGATCTATCTAGTACGTTAACAAGAACAACAAAAACAATATTTCATGGTCATTTATTCAACATGAAAACTCTATTTGTTCAACATGAGCAACAACATAAGAATGACACTTGTTCAACAAGAACAAAAAAAAATTACACTTGTTCAAACATGAAAACTCTATTTGTTCCACATGAACCACGATAAAAAACACTTTATGTACAACATTTATTATAAAAAAACACTTTTGTTCATCAAGAACAACAACAACAACAACAACACTTATTGTCTTAAAAAAACACTTTATGTACATTAGCCACAGCCCGCGGATGCTGCAAGACTATGTAAAAGATTTTGTTTTTCACGACATCAATTGACAAGGGAGAAGGAAATTATTTAGCCTTAACAACAATTTACAGGTGGTTAATATGAGAATGAATTGGACCACCCCCACACCGAAAATGATTGCGAACTCGGATCCTAAAGAGACCTTTGTTGTTTACCATGTGCTTTCACACTGGATAGTGAACAATGGTTTCAAGATCACCAAAATACATAGGGTCCTGCAGTTCAATCAGAAACCTTATTTGAAAGCGTTCATCGATACTTTTGTCGATAAACGTCCTAGGGCAAACTCCAAGGTAGAGAAGGAATTATACAAGTTCATTCTAAATTCAGCTTTTGGAAAACTGTATGAAAGTGTCCGTAACAAATCTCGTTGTGACGTCGTGACTGACCCTCTAGAGTGTGCAGGAATTATTACCGATCCCAATTTTACATCATTCATGAGCGTCGAGGCTGGCATGGTTCTTCTACACAGGAAAAAGCGAACTGTGGTACTGAACAAGAATATAGCAGGCGGTAGTTCAGTACTAGAAATTTCAAAAAAGCTCATGTTGTCGTTCTTTTACAATGTGTGCAAGGTGCAATGGCCACGAGAGGGGGAGGTTCAAGTTTACTATGGGGATACAGATTCTCTGCTGTTAAAGGTAAATGGGGCTGAAGATTTATTGGGTGATTTAGAAAAGGGGGAAACACATCAGCTCGCGGATGGATTTCACCAACTGGAATCCATCTCTCTACCCCGAGTTGGTGAAACGTCAAGCCCCCAACCAACTATTAATGTTAAAATCCGGGACGGGGAGTGATTTGATATCCAGGGGGGTGTTCACGGGTCCCAAAGTTTATTGCGTTGAAACACACAGTAGGGATGAAAAGAAGACATTTAAAGGGGTGCCTACACATTTTGTAAAGAGCAATTTCAACATGAGCGCGTACAGAGACTGTGTAGAAAGTAGCCTTTGCCGAGAGCACAAGTGCTTGCAATTCGCTCTCTACCGTATAGAAATTATACTGTGAGAGTGGAAAAGAATGCAATGTCATGTATATCTGACAAAGTCTATGTGCTCGAGAATGGTGTGAGTGTCCTGTCTCATGGCCACAATCGTATTTCAGACCGAGTTGAATGCATAGACATTCGCAATCAACTTGGTATGGATAAACTAACCTAATCTGACTAACCAACTAACCACCACCGCCACCACTGACCCAACTAACCCAACCACTAACCTCTAGCAGTGACGACAACTATTGTTTTCCCATCGCGGCTCCTGGGGGGTGGGAGACCCTTCCCGCGGTCGGCTCCCGGGGGGGTGGGGGATCCCACCCACGGCCGCCCACGGGGGGGGGGGGGATGGGGAGTGGGGGCCCTACCTTTAAATTCGCTGTAATGTTCAACTGTGCTAGTTCATGTTCCAAGTGTATTTTGTTGTTGTATAGAAAAGTGTTGATGTACAAAAAAGTGTTTAAAGACAATAAGTGGTGTAGATGGACAAAAGTGTTGTACAGAAAAGTGTTTAAAGACAATAAGTGTTATTGATGGACAAAAAGTGTTTTTTATTCATAAAGTGTTATCATTGTTCATGTTGAACAAATAGAGTTTTCATGTCGACCATGAAATTTTGTCAGGTTCTTGTTGAACAAGTGTTATTTTTATCATTGTTCATGTTGAACAAATATTTTTTTATATTGCAGAAATAAATGCTGCCATGAAATATTGTTTTTTTGTTGTTGTTGAATAGATAGATCTATGGGAAAATTACTACTTATTCATTGGACACATATGATTTACAGTTAGTCATAGTCCGACTGTTGTCAATAGCATGTATCAATTTAAAACACCCTTCAGATCGTTTCTGTGTGGGCCCTCAATGTCGGGGAAAACAACACTTTTAGCTAAAATAATTCAAAATTGCGATAAAATGTTTTTGGAAAAACCGAAAAAAATCTACTATTGCTACAGTATTTGGCAGGAGTCCTATGATAAAATAAAAGCTATTGCCTCAACCGTACCAATACAATTCATACGGGAACTTGATGGTTTCAAAAGTATTTAATAGGACTCATGGCGGATTATTGATGACTTGGCTGAATCTATTGAACAGTTCTCACAGGAAATGTAGCAACTGTTCACTATCCGATCTCATCATAAACACATTTCCTTAGCCCTAGTTCTACACAGTCTGTTTCATCAGAGCATATGTATGCGAACCCTTGCTTTGAATTGCACTATCTATATTATCTATCGATTCGTTCGTGATTCTAGCTTACTCATAACTCTCAATAAACAGATACACCCTGGTGCGCCAAAATTTCTGTTGTCAGCGTACAATCAGGCGACTAGCAAGCCCTACGGTTACATTTTGCTGGATCTTAATCAGAGCACACCCGAGGATCTACGTGTAGTCACCAACATTTTCGAAAATGAAATTACAGTATATCTTCCGGTGAACAGTAGAAAAAACTTTTAGTTTCCATTTTGACACTGAAGAAACTACGCGAACAACGGCATTTATTTTCGGTTTTAAGCACTCCAAAAGACTAGCTTAGAAAAGCAATACTCAAACATGGTGTCGACAGTTATTTCATTAATCTAATATCTGAAATTTGTTTAAATTTAACTGAGGGCAATGTTCAACTGCCAGAAGGTGTTAGACAACAGACAAAGCAACATCGTTCCATTGTACGTGCCTTGGCTTGTAAAAACAAGGGAAACAAATTTAACTGAAAACGGCTCCTTCAAGCGGGCGGTAGCTTTTTCACACTTTTACTGCCAATAATTGCAGGACTTGTAAACAGTTTTCTCTAGCGAATGGCAGAACCCTATAAATTGACACCATTTGAACTTGTCCTCTCGCCCGTCGAACATTTTGAAGACAATCTAAGCAAATTCATTAATGATGAGAACATTGCCGATGACAAAAAACTGCTTTTACTTCAAGATGCATTGCGACGTGTGGACAAACATAAACCTTATTGTGAGAGACCCATCGCCAATCCCTCTAAACAGGAAACATCTCCTCAAGATTCTGCACAATCAAAGGAGAAGGAATTGAATTCGATTGCATCGAAAATGGGAAACCTTTTGCCAGTCTCCTATCGTGAACAGAGTAAAAGGATGTTATCATATCTCATATTGGGAACTGATGATCAAGTTCAGGTCGACAGCACAGGAAACGAGTTTTAATTCGGTGAACACGGTATAATCTAGTTCATTTAATTTTTGATTTGGTGGCGAATCGTAAAGGACTTTTATCGTTTGATAATAATCTAAACACCTATCTAAGTGTATCAAACTTTCCCAAAAGTCTCATTGGCAATAAGCAAATTCTTAAGAAACTAAGAGAATATAGTCCACCAACAACGTCAACACAATTTAAAAAAGAAGAAGATTCAATATTTGAAAATACTAGCACTACTGATTTTACAACACCTGTGGTTGCTAGTCAAAAGCGAAGACGAATTGATTCACCCTCCAGTGTGCAAAAGGAGAGTGGACATTACACTACATGTTTACGTTCAAAATGGATGAAGTTCTGAAAGGTGTCTATGAAAATATTGGTGTTCTTGTTCTTGTTGAACAAGTGTCATTCTTATGTTGTTGCTCATGTTGAACAAATAGAGTTTTCATGTTGAATAAATGACCATGAAATATTGTTTTTGTTGTTCTTGTTAACGTACTAGATAGATCTATGGGAAAATTATTACTACTACTACGTATTCATTGGACACGTATGATTTACGATTAGTTGTAGTCCAACTGTTTTCAACTTCAGCAACAGCATTTATCAATTTAAAACACCCTTCAGATCGTTTCTGTGTGGCCCATCAATGCTGGGGGAAACAACACTCTTAACTAAAATAATTCAAAATTGTCAGAAAATGTTTTTGGAAAAACCAAAGAAAATTTATTATTGCTACAGTATTTGGCAGGAGTCCTACGATCAAATAAAAGCTACTGCCACAACCATACCAATACAATTCATACGAGGACTTGATGTTTTCAATAGTATTGAACCGAACTCGTGGCTGATTATTGATGATTTAGCTGAATCCATTGAACAGTTCTCACAGGAAATGCTACAACTGTTCACCGTTCGCTCTCATCATGAACAGATTTCCATAACCCTAGTTCTACACAATCTGTTTCATCAGAGCAAATGCATGCGAACCCTTGCATTGAATTGCACCATCTATATTATCTATCGAGTTGTTCGTGATTCTAGCTCGCTAATAACTCTCAATAAACAAATATACCCCGGTGCCCCTAAATTTCTGCTGTCAGCATACACTCAGGTGACAAATATACCCTACGGCTACATTTTGCTAGATCTTAATCAGAGCACAACCGAGGATCTACGTGTAGTCACCGACATTTTCGACAAAGAAATTACAGTATATCTTCCGGTGAACAGTAAAAAAAGCTATTAGTTGCCATTATGACACTGAAAAAAACTACACGAACAACGGCATTTATTTTCCGTTTTAAGCACTTCAAGACCTCCACTCAGGAGGGCTATACTCAAACACGGTGTTGACAATGATTTCATTCATCTAATATCTGAACTTTGTTTAAATTTAACCGAGGGCAATGTACACTTGTCAAAAGGTGTTAGACAACAGACAAAGCAACATTGTTCCACTATATGCGCCTTGGCTTGCAAAAACAAGGGAAACATTTTTAAAAGAAAATGTCTCCTTCAAGCGGGTGGTAGTTTTTTCACGCTTCTACTGCCAATAATTGCAGGACTTGTAAACAGTTTTCTCTAGAGAATGGCCAAACCCTATAAATTGACACCATTTGAACTTGTCCTCTCGCCCGTCGAACATTTTGAAGACAATCTAAGCAAATTCATTAATGATGAGAATATTGCCGATAACAAAAAACTGCTTTTACTTCAAGATGCATTGCGACGTGTGGACAAACATAGACCTTATCGTGAAAGACCCGCCGCTGTCACCGTCACCGATCCCTCCAAACGGGAAAACATCTCAAGACCCTGCAGCAGCAGCAGCAGCAGTGCAATCAAAGGAGAAGGAAATGAATTCAATTGTATCGAAAATTGGAAACCTATTACCACTCACCTATCGTGAACAGAGTAAAAGAGTATTACCTTATGTCATGCTGCAAACTGGTGAACATCAAGTTCAAGTCGACAGCACAGGGAAAAGAGTTTTAATTCAGGACGAAGTTATGATCTAGTTGATTTAATTTGTGATATGGTGACGAATCGTAAAGGACTTTTATCCTTTGACAATAATCTATACACCTTTCTAAGTGTATCAAACTTCCCCAAGAGTCTTATTGGCAATAAGTAAATTCTAAAGAAACTAAGAGAATATAGTCCTCCAACAACGCCAGCGCCAACACCACCACCACCATTTAAAAAGAAGAAGATTCAATATTTGAAAATACTAGCAGCATCAGCAGCAACCCCTGTGGCTGCTAGTCAAAAGCGGCGATGAATTGATTCACCCTTCAGTGTGAAAAGGAGGAATGGGAATGACACTAGGTGTTTGAATTCAAAATCTTTGTGAGATTCTGAAACATGTTTATAAAAATATTGGACAAGCGGGATGTTTAATTTCCTCCAAAAAGCTTTCTCAAATTGTCTCTGGCAGCACATTAAAAAAGGCAAAAGAGTATCTACAGAATGAACCGAGTTACACACTGCATCGGAATCACAGGCTTTGCGGCAAACAATATCCACAAACTAAAGCCTTTTTCCCTCTGCATATAATGCAAACGGATGTTTTAACTTTAGATGCAATTCAACGGCGTCACAATGCACCCTACAAATATATTCTGGTGGCAATCAGTGTCCTTAGTCGCTATGCCTATGCCATCCCATTACAGTCAAAGAGAGGTGTTGAAGTTGCTCAGGCCATTGAAAGTATTCTTGAACAGGATTCCTATAGAAAAATTGAATCGGATTGTGGTAGTGAATTTGTTAACCCCCATGTGGAAAAGGTTCTATTGAAATATAATACAACACTTTATCATAGTCACAGTCCGATAAAGGCTGCATTGGCCGAACGATTAATAAGAACGATTCGTCTATTAATTTCAAGATATTGTACACTGAAAAGTACATCGGCTTTTATTCAAGATTTAGATAAAATCATGCGGATCTACGACCATCAACAACATCGATCTTTATCAAACTCTAGTCATCGGAATGTTCATTGTAGTGAAATTACATTTGATGCTTTTCTAAAGCAATACTTCCATTGCAATGAGAAGAAAAAGAAGAAGAAATTCAATGTTGGTGATACTCTTCGAATTAATAGAAGCACAAATAATTTTGAAAAGGGGAATTATTTATGGAGCATCGAACTTTTTAAAGTGTCCGATATTATAGACACTAAACACACGAAGTATAGGCTGCGAGACACCAAAGGTGATGAGATTCTCGTTGGTTTTTATGAATATGAACTGCAAAAAATTAGGAACAGTAGTGAAATTTATCAAATTGAAAAGATATTAAATAGTCGTACTCGTAGGGGCAAGTAACAGTTGTTTGTTCGCAGGCTAGGATGCGACTCTGATTTTGATTCTTGTGTCAGTGCTTAAAATATTAACAATACTCAATGATTTCTATGTGACCTTCATGTCCAATATTTCTAATCCTCCTTACAATGATCTGAATAAAACAAGTGATGTTTGGACGAAACTCTTCCCCACCATCAAATTCGAGGGGAAGTATGAAGTGGCTTTTGTCGACCCTATTCTCAAAAATATTTATGACGTCCTGCGAAAGGATCGTAAATATGAAATAAAAATTAGACCCTATGATTGGCCGCCACCACCAGGTGATCAAGAACAATTTCAAAAAATCAATTGGATGGATTATCCATATATTGAATTACCCTACGAGGAACTCACCTGTATGAATGATTTATGTCGTTCTATTAATAAAAGAATTTCCGCTCGTAAAAAAGGAGCTTTTCATTTCAACTATTCAAAGGAGGAGGGCAAGATCTACATTAGTTTACCTACTGCCAGCAAAAAGGTTATTCTCAATGATAACCTAAAGGATGTTCTTGGCTTTAAGCTCAATATAATCAATGGTAAAAGTGCCGGAAACACTAATTTCATTTTCGCTGACTACCCACCTGCCTTCTCCACAGACACTTGTATATTTCTCTACGCCTCATTTGTGGAAACATCTCGGGTTGGCAATTCAAATGTCCCCCTCCTACGAGTTCTTGAACGAAAAACCAATCAAGAGCATATTCACCACTACAATATAAAGCATCTTCAGTATATTCCCGGAAACACTTCCTATTTGGAACTCTGTCAGTTAACACTAAGAACTGAATTAGGTGATCCAATAGCAATTTCAAAGGGTTTGGCTGTGATTACATGTCATTTTCGGCCCATCGTTCAACAGCAAGATGTCTAATAGAAAAGTGGTATTCACTTGTCCTGATATTGACTGCTATGTTAATGCTCTTAGCCCAAGACAACAGGGAAAAGGAATGGACTATGACAAAGGTCGCTCGTCAATGTCTGGCTACGGTCTTGGCAGTTGGTTTGATAAGCTGTTTCGCTCTTCACTACCACTGGCTAGAAAATATCTTGTACCGGCTGCGACAGATTTTGCATCCTCTACACTATACGATTGGGGCTCTGGGCAAGGATTTTAAAAAAAGTACTACGGAAAATCTTAGGTCGAGTGCGCGAACCCTTGGCGAGAAATTAAAACAAAATGGTAAATGTTTAAAAACGTCAAGAAGCACCACATCGCTCATCAGTATCTACTGAGGACGGAAAAGATAGACATCACCCCTCTCTTCTAAAGAAAGAATGAAACGGCCAAAAAGTATCATAACCAGAAGCACCAAGAAGAACATTGTTAGATCAAAACTAGATTGCATGCCCGATAATGTTCTATCTACCACACGAGGATTCTCAACATTCAATTACTGCCTCATTGAATCTATTCAATGCCGAAAATGTTGATGTGAGTGTCAAGCATGGATACTATGAACAATTTTATCCACTACAACCCCTCTCCGATAATATCCACTTTCAAATTTATTCCAATGAAGATTACCTTATGGACATGTCTTCAACATTTATAGATTTACAAATGAAAGTCCGGAAATTCGATAATACAATGCCAGTTCGAGCCGATGGGATATCCTATGAAAATTGTATACTACATAATTCATTTCGTCAAATTAGTGTCTACATCAATGGCACGCTGTTGAGCACAAACAACAATCTCTCAAACTATGCAAGCTATATGCAATTTATGTTGATGACACCCAAGTCATACAAGGAATTGAGAGGCGCCTCCTATGGATATGAATATATTACTAATACTGATAGTACAGATGCACTTAAAAATGCTACAACTAGTGAATTACATCTAGTTGGAAAAATATATAATGAAATATTTAATATACCCCGATGGTTGCCGCCCAAAGTTAAAGTGGATATAAAATTGACGCTTGCCCCATCCAATTTCATATTGAGAAAGGAACTTGCTGCCAATCCCGATGTAAGTCTCTCTCTCACCTTGGCAATACTTCATGTACGCAAACAGCAGGTTATGAGTTCTGTTGCTTTGGCCGTGGAAAAACTGAGAGCCAATGGAAATAATATTAAACCACATGTTCCTCATACAATCACCAATCAACTTTATATTGCCATGGGGTCACGCACATTCACCGATTCATGCCTTATCAGTGGCAAAATCCCCTCGAAAATTGCATTGGCATTTATAAAAAGCGCCAGTGCAATAGGATCGTGGACTGAATATCCACATAAATTCGAGATGTTTGGACTTTCATCTCTTGTATGCAAAGTAAATGGTATCCCACTCTACAATCTATCCTTTGATAAATCCTATTAAACATTGCATGTGTTGACCATGCAAACCCTAGATCATGATTCGCAACTATTTGAAAATGGTATAACCGAAGAAATGTTTGCTACGTACGGGGACTGGGCGTTTAGAGTGTACATTTGCCGACCCATTGGCTGAGAGTATTGCACTAATCTCACTAAATCAATATGAAACCTATTGGGAAATCACTCCCGAAGGCAGTGTTCTACTAGACTTAGCGCCATGAACACCAGTCAAATAATCAATGTATTTAATATGGACCCCTACATGTCCCAGTACAAATCCTATTGTTTACCCTCGGACTATCTTGGAAAAATTCAAAGTGTCAACAATACCTTGATTATTGTTAATAGCAGTCCGTCGACTGTGCTGACGGGTCATTGGTTGTGCATCTTTCAAACAATGAAGACGATTGAATTTTTTGATCCTCTTGGCCTACCCTATACATTCTACACACCCCACATCAGCAGCTATAGTGAGAGCAGCGGGAAAACTGTTATACAAAATCGAAAGAGGGTGCAGGATCTAGCGACTAAAAGCTTCGGCTTCCATGCACTACTTTATTTTGTGTTCCGATGTCGCGGCTATACTTACAAGCAGTTTCTCTACGTTTATAGTGACAATCTACGTCTGAACGACTTTCTAGTGGAAAATATTCTCTCGGACCTATACAGTATTGATTTCAGTGCCCTAAGAGTAAAGTGCTTAAAAAATGTTTGAATTTGTTTATTAATAAAATGTATATATACAACAATGTCTTTAAATCTTCACTTTTAGATTTCTTCATCGGTGTATAGGCAACTGTCGTGAACTACTAATGTTGGTAAATCATTTGGATTCACTGTATATTGATCTTGATTGACTGCAAAGTCAGGGACACATTTTCTGCAGTACAATGTTACTTCACTCTTGTCATATCTCTTTGTATAGTCAATGATACTATTTGCATTCATATTATGAAATTCACGAGTTTCAATCTGTCTATTTGAAGCAATATCACATGCAGTGATTTCAAGTGGTAAATCACATTCGGTAACTGCCAAATAAAATCCCTTGATTTATAGTCATAGTAGGCAGTGTTGTCACAGCGATGACATAGAAAATAAACTTTTTGTTACCCCAACAGTTGAATCGTAGACCAGATTACTCTTCCAAGAATAATTTAAATCCACGACGATACCAATCTCGTAGAAATAAACTAAAATCATGTTTAGGATTCTTTCCAATCATAGCGGGGTAAGTATTCTCCCACTGATCACATTTATCATGGTGACAATTGGAGCACAGGTGCCCTTTAAGGTGAGAGTCACACACCTCCTCAAGACATGAATTACATCCTTTAATTTGTACTGCATAGCCTCTATGTAATTTGCAAGGATTACATAATTTACACTTTTCACTATAGTCATCAATAATTGTACAATTCTGTACAGAATTGTACCCAACATTGAGTCCAACTGCCAAGAGTGTACATGCACAATGGGCATATATAGAACATTTTTTGATTTCCGATGTCAACTCTCTCACAGCTAAAACGAAACTGATCGTCTTCGCTCGATAAATTCAAAGTGTAGGAAAGGGAGAGGAGTAACTCTGTGACGTTACCTCTTTCGAAGGAGGAGCCATCCACATTGAATCCATTGGCAATGATTTCAAAAGTATATGCACAATATGATTCGGCTTTGTTCCAATTAATATATCAATAAATTGAGTATAAGCATTTGAATCACATTTTAAAAGTTTCATACAATAGTCCAATGGGGAGAATCAGTTTTCATTATATTGTCAAGTGTTCCCTGAGAGAATATCCTGCGTTGAAGAGATAACTCGAGAAAACCATCATCCAAAATCAAATGTTTTTTCAAAAACACTAGATTTGGTCTAATTTTTTCTTTTTCAAATTTATTAATTATTCAGTCCTTTCGCTCAGTCTGCTGATTCTAACTGACCCAGATTCGTTAGTCCTAACCAGAAAAGAATAGGAACATTTTCGATTTCGAAGCAATTTTATTGAACATCGACATGTTGGAAATTTAGGTCATTGACTCCGGTACCCGTTAGACTCAATAATCCATCAAGTGAGAAAGTTCCTGTTTTTTCATTCTCACTGACAAAAACCATAAAACAGACATAAATCGATGTTGACATCCATGAAAAACATCAAATAAATTGACCAACACACATAACCATCCAAGAAACAACCATCAAAGTGAGAAAATTCCTGTTTTTTCATTCTCACTGACAAAAACCATAAAATAGACATAAATCGATGTTGACATCCATGAAAAATATAAAATAAATTGACCAAAACACATAAACATCCATGAAACAACCATCAATGTGAGAAAATTCCTGTTTTTTTCAAGTGAGAAAAATACTGTTTTTCCATTCTCACTGACAAAAACCATAAAACAGACATGAATCGATGTTGACATCCATTAAAAACATCAAATAAATTGACCAACACACATAACCATCAAATAAAACATCCATCAAGGTGAGAAAATTCCTGTTTTTTCATTCTTACTGACAACAAACAGACATAAACTATGTAAAAAAGTTGTAGGTGGCAGCAGGGGTGAGGGGTGGGAGTATAAGATAGCCTTCTACTAATGGCGTGTGCCCTATTTAATAGTCGAAAGTAATTGGAAGGCAACTGACACCCCTTCCGCACCCACCATTTCCCCAAACACATCCAATCAAAATTTTGAAATAGCTATTTTGTTCGACGCAGTTAAAGTTCAGGAAATTATACCTTTGAGCAGGACACTCCCCTCATAGTCTTCAGAGCATGGGTTATAAGTTATCCCTTGGTGCATATAAGTTTCATTGAAATCTTTGTCGTAGAAACTTGAAAAAGGGCTCGTTCGATTGTAAATTCAAAGGTCTAGTGCCCTTTTTAATAGTCGAAAGTGATTTGAGGGCAACTAACCCCCCTCTCTGGCCCACCTTTTCCTCAAACACATCCAATCAAAATTTTTAGATAGCCATTTTGTTCGGTGTTGTGGATTTCCAGACAAAAATTATATTTTTGAGGAAGACACTCCCCCACAGCCCTCAGGGCAAGGGTTGTAAGTTATGCCCTGGGGGCATATAAGTTTTTTTACTGAATGCGTCGTCGTAGAAACTTCAAAAAGGGCTCATTCGATTGGAAATTGAAATGGCTACTGCTTTTTTCAATACTCGAAAGTGATTGGAAGGCAACTAACACCCCTTTCACGCCCACCATTTCCCCAAACATACCCAATGAAAATTTTTAGATAGCCATTTTGTTCCACGCAGTTTAAAGTTCAGGACATTATACCTTAGAGCAGGACACTCCCCCCACAGTCTTCAGGGCAAGGGTTATAAGTTATGCCCTGGGGGCATATAACGTTTATTTTGAAATGTTTGTCGTAGAAACTTGAAAAAGGGCTCATTCGATAGGAAATTCAAAGGGCTAGTGCCCTTTTTAATAGTCTCGAAAGCGATTTGAGGGCAACTAACCCCCCTCTCACGCCCATCTTTCCCCCAAATACATCCAATCAAAATTTTTAGATAGCAATTTTATTCAACGCAGTTGAAAGTTTTGGAAATTAGGTCTTTAAGGATGACAACCCACCCCCTCCACAACCCTTTGGGCAAGGGTTTTAAGTTATGCCCTGGGAGCATTTAAGGTTTTTATTGAAATTGATGTTGTAAAAACATACAAAAGGGCTCATTAAATTGAAAATTGAAAGGGCTATTGCCCTTTTAATAGTTGAAAGTAATTGAAGGGCAACTTACCCCCTCTCACGCCCTCCATTTTCCCAAAAACATCCAATAAAAGTTTGGAGATATCCATTTTGTTCAACGTATTCGAAAGTTCTGGAAATAAGGTCTTTTAGGATGATAACCCCATCAGAGCTTTCAGAGCAAGGGTTTTAAGTTATGCCCTGGGGGCATATAAGGTTTATATAGAAAGCGGTTGTAGAAATTTCAAAAGGGGCTCATTTGATTGGAAATTGTAATTACCCTTTTTAATAGTCGAAAGTGAGTGGAGAGTAATTAACCCCCCTCTCACGCCCTCCATTTCCCCAAACACACTCAATCAAAGTTTATAGATAGCCATTTTGTTCAACGTAGTTTAAAGTTCTTGAAACTATGTTTTTAAGGATGAGAAACCCCTCAGAGTCCCCAGGGCGAAGGTTGTAAGTTATGCCCTGTGGGCACATAAGGTTTTTAATGATAGAGTTGTCACAAAAACTTCAAAAGGGGCTCATTCAATTGGAAATTGAGAGGGCTAGTGCCCTTTTTAATAGTTGAAAGTGATTGGACGGTAACTAACCCCTCTCTCATGCCCATTATTCCTCCATGCCTACCCAATCAAAACTTTCAGATAGCCATTTTGTTCAACGCATTAGAAAGTTCTCGAAATTAGGTCTGTGAAAATGACAACCCCCCCCCCCAACCCTCAGGGCGAGGGTTGTAAGTTATCCCCTGGGGGTATATAAGGTTTTTATTGAAAGCGTTGTCGTAAAAACTTCAAAAGGGCTCATTTGATTGGAAATTGAAAGGGCTAGTGCCTTTTTTAATAGTTGAAAGTTATTGGAGAAAGACTAACGCCCCTCTCATGCCCACCATGTTCCCAGACACATCCAATCAAAATTTTGAGACAGCCATTTTGTGTAACGCAGTTAAAAGTTCTGGAAATTAGCTCTTGGAGGATGACGACCACCCTCACAGCCTTTTGGGTAAGAGTTGTAATTTACGCTAGTGGGACCAATACAGTTCTTATAGAAAATTTTTTTATTGAAACTCGAAAAAGGTTCAGTCGACTTGTAATAGAAAGGCCTAGGACACTTTTTAATTGTCGAAAATAATTAGAAGGAGCAACCTTTTTATAGTAAAGATCTATGTGGGTATAATGCATTATTTTTTTGTTGTTGTTGTTGTTGTTTAGACCAGGGCACTTTGTATCGAAGGAGTTTTCGTAGAACTTCGAAATGAGCTCATTCGATTGAAAATAGAAAGGGCTGATGCCCTTTTTAATAGTCGAAAGTGATTGAAGGTAAACTAATCCCCCTCCCACGCCCACCCTTCAATTTAAGTTTATGTCTAAAAACTATATTTTGTCATAGGTTTAAAACAAAATGCACTGTTTCAATACTAATTCCCAATAAGGCATATCAGCAGTGTTCCAAGAACTACTGAGGGTATTATGTTCAAAATTTTGGGGCTGCTTATGCTCTTAAAATTTAACCAAATAAAATATTTTTTAACCAAAGATTTTTTTGCGAATGGTATCAAGTTTTCCATTTCAGGTCAACTAGACGACGTATGAAACTAAATTAAACACTTCTATTTGTGTCCAGATTTTTAAGAGGGTGTATGCTATTAAAAATTGCTGAAAATTTTTCTCCAGTATACAAATAGAAGGCCAAACTATAAATCTTTAAAAAAACGAAAAGATTTAAAGTATTATTTTCTTTTTCTCTGAAAAGACTATGTCAATATAAAACGAACAGGAATTAGTTAAAAAAAAAACTTTTCCCACAAAATAAGTTTTTCAAAGAAAAGTAAGGAACTCCGTTAAACAAAAAATGAGCAAAAATAAAATCAAATAATCTACCAAGCGTGAAACTACCACAAATCAGCATCGCTAAATAAATGAAACTAAAAAAGAACAGAAATTACAATAAATAACCGAGTCAAACTTAAAACGAGCAGAAATTAACATAAGTTGGGGTCAAAACCCCCATGCCCTCCCAAAGCCAGAACATAATTTGCACTTTACTGAAAAAAATACAAATGAATGTGCATTGTCAGTTTATTATACACATACTGATATTTAGTAATCAAAATCTTAATATTATTTGATTTATTAAAGTTATTAAAGTAAGAACATTTATATTTTGGGACTCTTCACATCTACCGGGGTGGAACTAATATCTGGAGGACTTACAAATTGTTTAATAAGAGGGTGCATGGCTAATTCAAAACGACCCATTTTTTTTACTTATTTTTCTCAGCATATTCCTAGGCGGGAATTTCGACTACTCTTTTGGTCTGTCAGCCAAAATAAAAAAGGGGGCGGTCACCTCTCTGGATCCCCTCCTCCTCGAAGTTGAGATTTAAGGCCTTAAGAGATTCTGTCGCTTACACATTAGTAGTTTTTGTGTAAAACAATTACGGGCTGATAAGTGGACCCAAATGGCGTAGAAATTGAGTAGCATTGAGTTGACCTATGAAATTGAGTTTCCTGGAATTACACTGCGTGCGTAGTTGCTAACTCTGTAGGGCGGGACTGGTAGTTAGGGTCAACCTTAAGTCACTTCTTTAGTGTAGTAAACCCCTCCTGAATTCTCCCTTGCTACTCACAAAAAACATGATCGTCTACCCCAAAATTTAAAACCTTTATTTTTTATTTGAGGGACAGCTCAGTTTATATGGTAGGACCCATCTGATCACGTATAAATCACAACTATTTTGATATATCAAACACAAATCAATTATTTTGTTTAACTATGTTGTTGATCCTGCTAGCTATGGCAATCTTACCCATCTAATAATGATTTTTAATGATGTACAGTTTGGCTTTGGAATCTCCTGGGTAGTTTTCAACCAAAATCTGCTGCGGCTTGGATTATTTGTTATTGGAGTCTGTCCAGGTGGCGTTGCTTCGAACTTTTGGACTCTTCTGTTTAATGGTGACGTAAATCTTAGCATAACTATGACTTTTGTTTCTACTATTGCTGCAATGGGTAAGATTTTTTCTTTTTTCAATACAACATTAAAAATTTACTCACAATAAGAATTACTATGCTCCAAGCAGTCATTTCACGGGACTTGGACATTTCTGCAGAACCAATTTTATTTCGCTAAGGTTAAAAAAATAGGTAGATTGAAAAAAGAGAGGCAAAAAGAAACAAAATAGTACTTTTAACTTAAAGACTATCTCATTAAGTAGTGTACAGTACACCACAATAAAGTTATATTATTCAACTTCATACTGACATTTGTTTTACATAGATTTTAATTCTATACAATTCGACTATTTTACCAATTTTATAATTAAATTCTTGAAAGATGACGGTCGAAAATCTTCAAAACTTGTTTTTTCACTCTCCTCAAATGCAAAAATAATAATAATAAACATATCGAATATTTTCTTTTATTTTGGGCATAATTACGTGTGACCAGACACAATTTTAGGGAGGATACAGAAGGGGCATTTTCCCTGGGAAGGCCAAATTTCAAATAAAAAATACTAACAGTTATAATCATTTTGTAATTTTTGTATTTTTTTTTAATAAAGTAGACGGCGTAGTTGGAAGTAAATATAAGCAAATTGGATGTAAAATTTTGATTTTTACGGATGTCTTCATCACCATTCCTTAAAAATAAAAGTAAGTAGACTGAAATTAATTAATTTTAGGCAGACTTAAATAAATGGAAAATTTCGTTAACAAATGAACAATTTTTAATAGATGAAAAATTTGTTAAAATTCGGCCTAACAATTTTTGGGAGACAGGGGTCCCCCTAATCAAGATTTTGCCCCAGGCATAAGAGAGGCCAGAACCGCCACTGCGTATAGCACACAAGATATCCGGAAACTTAACATAAGACTTAAGACTTAATACGCATTGTGAATGATTTTACCAATGGAAATTTAGGTTCGAATGCTCTTTTATGTAGTAAAAGAGATCCCTCTCCGGCAATTAACTTAAAACAAATTTAAGTTAATTAATTAATCAAAGCTATCACTTTTATTTTTAAATACTCTTCTCCATCCCAAGAAATGAGCTGAATGTGACGAAAATGTACTTAAAATGTGATTCAGTTGTTTCTTTCCAATTCTTTTTCGTTGAGTCCTTGACTCCAGGACTGCTAGAGTCAGTTCCATTGACAACAGTGTTTTTGTATAAACACCTCATATTTGGTAGCGATTTCTAATCCACCACAGCTAAGGCTTTTCGGTCCATAGGACAGATGGCGTTTACAAGTAGTCATTTGTTAATAAATATATTACAGAATGTATGCTCACTAGATGGAGACTGAAGAGGATGCTGTAGAATATTTAAGCAAATTGAACAAATATTTCCTTCATGACTTTCAGTAAAAATTCAGAAGGGTTCATCATTACCTGAAATCAAAGATAAAGAGCGTTTCTTGCACAAATACACAAACTGATATAACATTTCTCATTTAATCTTTAAGTTGTTTGCCGTTTTCGGAAAAAAAAATCTACTTTTTCGAATGCCTTATTCAATCTTAGATTTTAAATACTTTCTTTTGCATTATTTTTTTTTCAATCTGAATATTTCTTTTCAAATTACCAAAGTAATTTCTATACTGACATTATAATAGGCCGATTCTTTGATGAAGGGCAGGGGGGCTGAAATTATATTGGCAGTTCACAAAACCTTACATTACCAGAAAGTTCTATCATACCTATGAAATCTTTATTAATAAGTAATCACCAAAAATTATAAATTGTCAATAAGCTTCAGCATTAATTTTCTTGGATTAGAGCTAAGTCTTTCCAAGACATTATGGATAATTGCTTCTTGTTTGACTTTTATTCTGTCATTACATCTGTTTATTTCCAGATTTTTCAACCATTTACCTTTTATCAACGGCTTTTTTAGCTATCTTCCTTTTTTCAACTGGTTTTTCAACCTATTCTTATAAAGTCAGTTATCAGCTATGACGTTATCAGCTGAAAATATTGGTAAATATATAATAAAAGTAGAAATTCACAGCTATCAAATGTATTTGTATTTGCGCATAATCATATCTTAAAGGGCAGGCAAAAAAAATACGGAAATAAATATTGTTCGCACTTTTTGTTCAAAAAGTATTAACTTAAATCAGGGAAGAGTTTAAATTAAGGAGTAGTATTCCCTGTGAGTTCAAACTTAATACTCTAAGCTGTTCCTTATATATTGCTGATAGGCCCTTTTGACAACCTGCAAGGAATATAGCGTATTTTGATTTAATTCAATTTCCCCCGAAACATTCCCCGAAACTTCAACCTTAATACCATTGCCTTGGTAGTAGTACAAGTCGTAGTAGAAGCAGTGTGTAAATAGTAGCAGTAGCAGTGGTAATAGTAGTAGTAGCAGCATGTACATACTGCCTTTTTTCAGTTGAACATCATTACCTGAAAGTTCCAACTTAACACCCTAAGCCGTTCCTGAGATATTGCTGATACATTATTTTGAAAAGTTGCATGGACATAGTGGGTTTTGATGTAGTTTAACACTCCCCTCCAGACTCCTTGAAAGCTTTGCCTTAGTACCCTTAGCCTTTTTAGGCAACTAGGATGAAACATGCCCCCCTTTACCAATAAAGAATCCAATATGTAAACAATGGGCAAATTGTATAATTTATAGCCCTAGGTCCAAGGGCCTAGGCGGTCATTTCATCCTAAGAGATATAGTTATTGGACCTTTCAATTATAGTGAACAAAACGGCTATCTCGAAATTTAGGGCAAAATAGGTACGTGGTATAGAGGGGGGGGGGCTGGTTAGCCACCAGTCACTTTTGACTGTAAAAAATGGTACCTGAACTTTCAATTTGCAATCAAATGAGCCCGCTCCAAAGTTTCTATGGCATTTCCTTCCATACGATGTGGCTTGGTGACAAGGAAAAATATAAACAAAAATAAACAATAACACTAACACTAAGCGTTATATATAATAAATAATTAACATTTATAAATAATAAAAAATAACACATAGAGCCCACTCATGGGCGCCCATAAGCTGAGTTCCAGGGGGGGGCAAACCTCGTCTAATTGGCTCTTTTAATGCTATATAATAGAAATCTCATAACAAAAATATAAAAATAAGGCAACATCATTCAGCCATGGGGGAGGGAGCCCCCCCCCCTGCCCCCCCATATGGGCGCCCATGAGCCCACTTCGCTCGATACTTAGGCAGCGCTATTGCGCTACCTATGATTATGATTATCGAAGTAAAATCAAAGACAAATATCAAAAATACCAACAATATTTAAATGAAAAATTTCTTTTTTGGTTGTAAATTGGTTGTAAAGCAGGTTGCAATGGCTGGTGCAGCACTTGATATTGCAAGCACTACCAAATACGGCAGAACAAACTGTTTCCCAGGTATAAGATTTAAGTGAGTTACTCAAAGCCTAAATTTGATAAAATTATTATAGATCTCAAATACAAAAAAAAAAAAATTTAAACCACGAGCGCTAGTGGTGGCCATTGTAATGAGAAGAATGAACTTTTCATTGACAACATTCATATCTTTAACCTTTATGGGTAGTTTTTTTCCCATGTCAATTATTATATTTAAAATCTAATGAAAAATTAAGTGAATTAACAATGTTCAATCATCCTGTATAGACTACGTGACTTTTCTGGAACCAATTTGTAATTGGGCAACATTACTTCCTATGCAACTGAGAAGCTCAAATATATAGTTTTCCAACACTTTAAAATTGATTAACTATCTGAGAATTTCAATCGATTGCAAATTGTTCCTCTTTGGGGCAAAATTGTAACTTAGCACCGCAAAATGGTAGAAAATGCCATATTCTGTGGCAAAATGTTTGTGGCCTCTTCGAAAGGGCCCTAGAGCTTTTGATTTCAGTTTGAATGAGTCTTATCCCAACCTCCTAAGCCCATTGGCTCGACATGATCATCCCTGGGAAAAACAACAAATAAACACTCACCCGTGATCTTTCTTCTAAAAATAAAAAATAAAAATAAAATACAAAACTCCACAATTTGTAGATGGGAGCTTGAAATCTCTATAGTATTAGCCCGGTGTAAAAAATATAACGGTTAAATTTTTATCAAGATCTTACCTTTACGGGGGCATTTCTCCTTGTTTCGAAAATCAGTAAAAAAGAATTCAGGCTCGTGACTTTTGATAGGTAATTAAATAAAAAAAACAAGTTTTTTTAACTGAAAGTAAGGAACGACGTTAAAACTTAAAACGAACAGAAATTATTCTGTATATGAAGGGGGCTGTCCCCTCCTCAACGCCTCGCTCTTTACGCTAAAGTTTTTTTATTGTTTAAAAAAATAGAGTTGTGAGAAAGTCAAACTTTAGCGTAAAGAGTGAGGCGTTGAGGAGGGGACAGCCCCCTTCATATACAGAATAATTTCTGTTTGGTTTAAGTTTTAACGTCGTTCCTTACTTTCAGTTAAAAAAAACTTGTTTCTTTTATTTAATTTTTGAACGTTTTTGAATTAATGCAGGTTTTGATTTTGGCTCACCGTACATGAATAATTAAAACAAAATTTGCATATTATATTTGGTTAAATGGCTTTCTCGAAACTTGTTTAATTTTATTTACGAACGTTTTTATTAGTAATAAATATACGTAACTTAGAATTAACTTACGTAACGAACTTCTATATTCATAAATTTTTAACACGTATATAAGGGGGTTCGCCCCCTAGTCAATACCCTGCTCTTTAAACTTTAGTTCGAATTTTTTTTCCAGTTCTTTAAAAATGACCTCTTAATCACAATCAGTTGATCAGTTGAAAAACTTTTTTTTTTTTTATTTAATTCCTGATCTTTTTCTTTAATAATGCTGGGAAATCCGGCGCCCCCTTCATAGCAATGTCCCTTCCCACATGACAACTTCCTTCAAGGAAAGATCCTTCCATATATCCCCCGGCACTCTCCTTCACCCACCTACCAGAAAAAATCTCCTCTGAAAAAGTCTGTATACTTCCCAATAACCAATACTATATGTTAACATTGAGTAAAGTTCATAACTTTCAGCCCTCCCCCTGGGGACTTTGGGGGATCAAGTCATCCTAAAAGACATTTTTATCATATTTTCGACCATGCTGAACAAAATGGCTATCTCAAAATTTTGATCGGGTGACTTTGGGAAAAAAATGAGCGTGGGAGGGGGCCTAGTTGCCCTCCATTTTTTTTGGTCACTTAAAAAGGGCACTCGAACTTTTAATTTCCGTTCCAATGAGCCCTCCTACGATATTCTAGGACCACTGGGTCGATACGATCATCCCTGGGGAAAAAAAAACAAAAAAAAAAAAAAAAACCAAATAACCACGCATCCATGATCTTTCTTCTGCCAAAAAATGTAAAAATCCCCATTTTTGTAGATAGGAACTTGAAACCTCTCCAGTAGGGTTCTCTGATACGCTGAATATGATGGTGTGATTTTCATTAAGGTTCTATAACTTTTAGGGGTCTTTCCCCCTTTTTTCGAAAATCAGCCAAATTTTCTCAGGCACGTAACTTTTGATGGGTAGAATTAAACTTAATGAAACTTATATATTTGAAATAAGAATTAAAATCTGATTCTTTTGATGCATCTATTGGTACCAAATTCCCGTTTTTTAGAGTTTCGGTTACTATTGAGCCGGGTCGCTCCTTACTTACAGTTCGTTACCACGAACTGTTTGATTTCGAACTTAATGAATTTTATATATCTTGTATCAGCATAAAAACCAATTCTTTTGATGTGTTAACTGTTATCAAAATAACCCTTTTTACAGTTCTGGTCGCTATTAGCCCATGTCCCTCCTTACTTACAGTTACCATGGGCTGTTTGATTGTTATTTTAGTCATTTATTTATACATTCAGTGTTAGAAAAAACAAAAAATGTAATAGTAAAAATGAATACTGTCGTCTTTTATATTTTGAAACCAAATGCATTGAGTCGGAGAGGGTGACTGCCATCAAAGATTAAAAGATCATTGGAATCGAAAGATACACTTTCAATATGTGGCTATGAAAACAGGATAAATTGGAACAAGAAAATAAAAATAAAGCTTTTGTGGTAAAGCAGAGTTTACCTCCCCTATAAAGGGAGAAATAAAGGCATCTACGACTACACCACCCGAATACCATAAAATACACATCACCCGAATACCATAAAATACACATCACAACACTTTTATAGGATGGAAACGTGTGGGCAACACCAAGCTAATCTTGTCATTAATTGAGAAGAAATTCACTACCAGTAGAAGGACAAATCACCAAAGCATACATTTTTCGATTTCTTAATTTTGATGTATATTCAGTTTCTCAGTCTTGACTGCAAGGTGGATAATTGAGTCTTACATTACGTTTATTCGTTATTTATAGCTTCTATAATGTTCAAAAGGACCGTTCTATAGTATTCTTTGGTTTTCTGTTGAATTTTTCCGGAAATAGATATACGACAGTAAATATTTCAATCAACTTGTCAGCGCTGATTCCAGATCCTTGATTGCTGGGATTCGTAATACCATTGGCAACTTAAATTTAGAACCCAGATTGTCGATAGATAATCCTTCAAATTTGAGTGTTATTGCTATAAAAATCACCAAAGTAACCAAAACTACGGAAAATATCAATTGATGTAGATGGACAGTTTACATTGACATTAATTCCTGCATTTTCAGTTTTATTAACGTTACAAAGGAGGAAACGTTTAAAATGTTTGTTTTCAATAAAGCGTAAATGACGCTTTGGTCTTTAGAGGGTTTGGGGGGCGTTAGTCCTACTCCTGCATGTAGTAGTTTGTGTTCAATTTATTGAACATTGGTTCAATAAAGCTTGTATTGGTTTTTATTGTAATTTCGGTCTCTTTCAGGTTTCCTTCATTTATTGATAATAATTAATGTGCGTTTTAAGCTGGAATTATTGCTCGACTTAATTTCTGCTTGTCTTTGGTCTAATGTAGCTCTTTAGTTTTCTTTGAAAAAATTCTTTCCTAGAAAGAGTTTTTTAAATCAATATTAATAAAAGTCAGTGGAGGCATTGTATTTGAGAACTACATCAGACACTAAAAAATACTTAGATGGCGCCTATAGAGTGGTCTCAGCCATTTCTGTGAGTTTTTCTTAAACATGAGCTGTTGTTTTTTTTCTTGCGTGGCCACTGAGGACAAAATAAGTAACGTTCAATTTTTGTTGTTTTTTGGCAGGTATTGTTTCTTTAGGCTTAAGTTTGAACTAAAACCTAAAAAATCCTAAAAACTTTTGAGCTTCATCTCCTCAGCTAAATCGAAAACATGAGAAATCCCAAGCCCAACACAGCTACCCTAAGTATCACTCAATTTGCTTTGACAGGCTGGGGTCTTCAACCCTCATAAATGGCACTGTTAGTTCTCGAAAATATGTATTTTTCTTAGTTCGTGACTCTTGAAGTTATTACTGTCTAATGATCTACGCTTAGGCATCCCAAAATCGGGAAGCCTAGGCAATGGATCGGTTAAATCATGAAATCTTACCAGTTTTAATTTTTTGAATATTCTTTTTTAGTTACAATGTTCAATCTTTTTGTAGTCTACTACTGTGCCAGTTTGCAATTCTCTATCTTGGAAAGATTAATTATTTTGGTATAAATATAAACAGAGAACAACTTAATTTACTTACAGCCACTTAATTTACTGAATTTAATAGATTTACTTACATATTATAGGCATGATGCCACTTTGGATTTGGCTGTTATCAGGATACTATCTAAACGACTACGGCAATGTAAAAGTTCCCTTTGACAATCTGATTATGTCATTGGTGACATTGACATTACCTTTAGGAGTTGGTCTCCTGATTAGAAAATACAAAAGGAATTGGGCAGATTTCATAACAGATCATGTTGTAAAGCCAACCTCACTGATTCTTATGATCGCTATGACAGCTGTGAGTATATGTTTTCTCCTTATCTTATTCCTTATCTTGTTGTTTCTCTTGAAGGAAAACAATCTAATAATTCATGGAACCACGTGATACCAAAGGGCATTTTTGGTGACATGTCCTGTACGTTGTACAACCTGTTGCAATGAGATATTTGCGATCTTCCTTGGAAGGAGCACTTAAAATAGGAGGTTTTATTGGCACATCCGATGCCAAGGCCCTATGGAGCATTTGTGACGCATGGGTTACTGTTGCGGAGCAACACATGCCAGTATATCTTACAGGTAATAAAAGTGTCTTCTCCCGTATCAAGTTTTCTGATGAATTATGATAGATATTAATTATATTTTAGATGCTTAATGCCATGAAAAGGATGCGAGAAGACATGCACTCTTCTACATCTAAAAATCAACCTTACACCAAGTAATACAAGTTCACACATTGAACCGTTTCAATGATTTTCAGTAACCGCAATAAATAGAACACAGGTCAAAACAAAACAAGGTGGATATACAGAGTTTGAAGATTACCTCATACACGCACAACTTATTATAAAAGTTCTCTAATTACACCTTGACCTTACAAAACGGTAACCCACAAAAATCAAACTTAAAAATAGAAAAAGAAGCAGAAGGAATTTTATGTTTGGAAAACCATGTTCGCTACAGTTCTTAGAAGATTAATATCTATATATCCACGTCAAGAAAACATTATACCTTGTCTAGGGAAAAGTGGCCTCCTGGATATAAAACACTTGGGTACGTCAACTACTTTGAAAATCATCTATAAGTGAACGAAGCGATTTTGTATATAACATAGCTTATGCCATCTTGCGTGCTTTTTATAGTGCTGCTCGATTAAAATGCAACAGGTATCAAACCAAAAATTCTGGAAAACAACACAAACATTAAAATTTGGCATTCGAAATCGAATTTTCCAAAGAATCAACGAAAAAGAAATCACAAAAAAGATTCTGGGATGTTAGAAAGTTATGGATTTTGGGGCGTTAGAATGTTATAAGGTGCATCTATATGGTTACAGATTAAAGAACAAATTTAAGAGAAAGTGTAACCACAAAATATTAGCCTATTTAAGCATCCTATTTAAGGGGAAAGGGGATCGATTCACAATATTATTAATTTGAAAGAAAAAAGTTTGAGGGACCTATAAGTAGTAGGTGCCTTCTTGCTTTAAATACAGAAACCCAGGATTATAAACCTGAAATAAAAAGCGGCCTCTAATTTAATATCTACTACATTACATTTTAAAAGCGTAACTCTGAAGCCCTGAAATTTGGATAAGGTCCTCATTTTGAGGTCCTTTGTACACTTACTTTTATATTTCGATAAATTATGTTCCCAGCAAAAATATTCTTCCTTGTTTAACTTGTAGATTTTTTTTATTCATTTGGATCCTGTTAAAACATCCGATTTTATAATTAATTTATTTTACTGGCCTAGAAATGTTTCCATTATTGAAGTCTCCTCCGATTGAGAAATCGCCATTATACTTAAATTCATTATCGTGGAGAGAATGTATCCATGTTGCTACTTTATAAACGATATTAATTATGGTTTAAAATCTGGAAATATATAAAAAGTAATTTAAGAAAGTTAGACAGAGCGTATACTAAAAATAATTATTTTAAAGGTTTTGGCTTTTCTTTAATTAATTTTTTTTTATCAAAGGTTGATTGGAGTCTATTTGGTTTTTTAGTTGTTTATTATTCTTTTTTTACTAGGTGATTTTATGATTCTCTTTCTTCTTTATTGATTAGTACTCAATTGAATTATGCGTATTCCCCCTCCTTTTAAGGCCAAGAGGCCTTTGGTTATTTTCCTGCTCTCCTACGGTTTTAATACATCAACGAAAGACGACAATTTCAATATCAGTCCAAAGCTGAGATTCAGTGCCATCTATCTAAGGAACCACAGTTTTGGAATTCGACGTACATGGTTTTTTATATATTGAAAATACGTGGAATATTAGCTCAGAGTTGTTTAAAAAAAGGAAATTTTCCAGTTTTTTAAGCAGAATTACATCCTTCTCCAAGGAAAAATCCAAGTGGTATCATAATAATGGCTCACTAAATGGATACATCTGAGACCAATAAATCATATGGTATAAGTCTATTGTCCTTTTGGTGTAAGTATAGCTGCAGCATTTCGGAAAATTGCTTGGTTCTGAGGGAATATATACCTAACAAAACAATAATGTCATTCTCTCAAATCATTTTAAATTTTAAATAAACTGCGAAATTTTGACTGATTTCAAAGTAAATACGGCACTGTTACTTCTCCCCCCCCCCCCTGTTTAATAATACTGTCATTGTGCCACAGCACAACGTTGTTACCACGTGTATATTTAATGGTATAGATATTTCACTAGCTAACTATACTGATAACATCCGTGATATTAATACAACAGTCTTTGGACTTGAGGAAAATTTTGGAATTCTCGATAGGGAGTGAAAACGCATTGGTTTTCGATTTAATGTGAGTAAGACTGAGTTCCTGGTGTTCAATCACCGTTCAGATTGCCCGACAAATTTTGAGTTAGGTGAACATGTTATTAAAGCACAAGATACACTGACTTATCTTGGTGTACTGATTGGGTCAAATCTTCGCACCACGGGTAAAATTCTGAAAGTTTTTTTTTGTCAGAATATCCAGGAGTGCGTATGGTTTACTAGTTTCGTTAAAGCTTAAATTTAACCGTCGTATCTTAGATAGCGTTTATAATGGATTTGCTGTTCCGTATCTACTTTCCCTTGCACCATTTTGGTCTCTTCTTACTGCTTCAGATATTAGGGACATACAGAAGTGTTTCAACAAGTATGCGAAATATTTGCTAAGGCTGCCTCTCTGGACTAATAACAGCTCACTATCCTTGCGGTATGGAGTTGCAAGTCCAGTGTCCGCGGTACAGAAAAGAAATGAGAGATATCGGAGGCAGATTATTGGTGAAAGCACCTCTGAAATTGTCCGTCTTTGATAATATGTTTGTTCTTACATATAATTGCCCCTATTTGTAATTTTTTTTCTTCTTCTCTGTTTTGGTTCTGTTTGTATTTGTCAAAATTTATTTGTTTTTCTTCCATTTTCTTTCTTTATACTCCATCAGTGCTGTATTTTACATTTATGATGGGCAATAAATTTATACATACATACATACATACTATCCCATAATGTATAGTAATTTCAACTAGCTCACTAATTCAAATGCGAAGATTTGACTATGTTCAGCCCTTTTGAAGAATATTTGAGAAGGCCCTCTTGCTTATCCTTCTTTGAAAGTTTCAAATCCTCATTTTAAATTGCAGCTCGCTTTCTACACCTTGTCACACATATTTGTTTTATTCGACCGGAGTATAGTCATATCTGGCATGATTCTTGGATGGGCTGGCTACGCTTTCGGTGCCACTTTTGCCTGGATATGTAGGTTAAAGAAGCCACAAATCATTGCTATATCTTTTGAAACCGCTCTCCAGAACGGCAGTGTTGGCTATATCATTTTGAAGTTGTCCTTGCCTGCACCTTATAGCGACCTCGCCGCTTTGCCTGCCATCTCTGCTATGTTATTTACAAGTAAGTAAGAGGTCGCCCTGCCTATAAGTTGTATTCCTTTCGCTTCTACATAACTATTAAATCAATTGGTTTTACAAACTTGATTTTATAGTACGAGTTCTTTTTAAAGAAATGGAGAAAAATATCTTCCGTATTATAATTAAATAAACGTAATATATAACTTCGTTTTATAATTTTTTTTTTTAGAATTAAAGGGCTAGGCACACGTAGCTGATTTCGGGAACCGATTTCAGCAAGGGTGTATTCCACGTCGAGCGATTTTACTTAATGAAACTAAGAAGCGGGGCTTAGTGACGTTTTTCGGTAATTAATCATCATTAATTACGTTCTAGACAAGGAGTGTACTAGGGCTTTAGAGCTTTAGGCATGTAATTAATCGTATTTAATGATTATCGTAAATTAATCGTAATTAATGATGATTAATCACTAAAAAACGTCACTAAGCCCCGCCTCTTAGCATCATTAACTATAATCACTAGACTTAGACACCCTTGCTGAAATGGGTTCCTGAAATCAGCTACGTGTGCCTAGCCCTTAAGTGGTAATAACAGGGGCGTCGTTTAGGGGTGGCAAGGGGGGCAGTTGCCCCCCTCCCAATAATGTGAAGGAAAAAATTATTATACATTCCGTGCCCTTTGACTGGATCTTTGATCTGGATATGGACCTCTCTTGCTCCCCCTCCCCCCAATAAAAATGCTGGGGATTCTCCCCTGGTAATAAAGCATCTCCTATATCACAATTAGATAAGTAGGATATTCAAAATTGATTTTATATTTAGAATTTTTTTTTGAGGAGGAAGTGGGAGTAACAACATCTTCTAGTTTAAAATTAAGAAAAGCAGGATATATAAATTTCATTTTATATTCCGATTCATTTTTTAGGAGGAATTGGGAGCAACAAAATATTAAAACTAAATAAAAAGAAAATTAAACTTCTTTTTACAATTTTTTTTTAAGGATAAAGCGGTAATAGAAATATCTTCTATATCACAAATAGATAAGCAGGATATATAAACTTTATTTTATATTTAGATTCCTTTTTTTTGGGAGGAAGTGGGAGTAACAACACCTTTTGTTATATAATTAATTCATTTTACAATTATGTTTTTTTCTTCTTCTCTGGATAAAAGGGTAATAAAAACATTCCCTATGTCACGATCAGAATAATAGGATATGTGCATTTTATTTTATATCTAGAGTTTTCTTTTTTTAGAGGATGAAGTGGTAATGAAAACAACGGAAGGATAAAGGTGAATTTAGCCCAAATTTCATTATAAGTAAGTTACGTTAATTTACAGGACCAACTGGAGTTAATTAAACCAGATTAAAACACCTTGCCCTTAGCTTTTAATAATTAGTTTCAATCGGAAACATAATAACAAAAAATACAAGGACAAGGTAAGGCACCATGGGCGCCCATAAGCTGAATTCCAGTGGGGGCAAACCTCTTATAATGGGCACTTTTAATGCTATATAATAGAAATCTCAGAACAAAATATAAAATTAAGGCAGCATCATTCAGCCAGGGGGGAGGGACGGGCGCCCCCCGCCCCCCCTAGCGTGCCCATGTAAGGCACATGCTAAATCTTGCTGCAGCCCAACTTCAGTTTATAACATGGAATTTCTTCCCTCCGTTTTCCGCTGTTGTCTTTGAATATTTTAGTACTATTGCTGGATTGCACTAGTTCGTTTATTCACTAGGTTATAAGTAAATGCAAAGGCTAATTCAGGTTCAATTGCAAAGTTGTAACTGTCCGTTAAAAACATTTTTTTATCAGACTCTTTTTATAAAGCTTGATGGCTTCTGACGAGGCCGTATCCAGGGGGGGGGTAGGGCGTTTGACCCCCCCCCCCCCCGAAATTTTTGTCTGACTCGTAAAAACATAACAAAAATGGGTATAAACAAATTTTGTATGCGTTTTTTGAGGTTATCTTTGTGTAACCCTCCCCCCCCCCCAAAAAAATGGAGTAAAACCCCCTCCGAAAAAAAATCCTGGGTACGGCCTTGGCTTCTGAAATTAAAAAAGAAATGAAAATACATAATAGCCGATAAATTAGCAGTAAAAAAACCCGAATATTTCTCCTTCATGTCTGGTAGTCTTTAGATAGCGCTGCCTAAGTAAAAAACGATGTTGACACAATGTATTATTTATTTTTTTCTCGGTCTTAGGCCAGGGCACTTCGTATTGAACGAGTTGTCGTAGAAACTTCGAAAAGGGCTCATTCGATTGGAAATTAGAGTGGCTAGAGCCCTTTTTAATAGTCGAAAGTGATTGGAGGGCAACTATCCCCCCCCCCCCCACACCTATCATTCCCCACATCAAAGCAGTTGTCGTAGAAACTTCGAAAAGGGCTCATTCAATTGGAAATTGGAGTGGCTTGTCTCCTTTTTAATAGTCGAAAGTGATTGGAAGGCAACTAACACCCCATCCACGCCCACCATTTCTCGAAACACATCCAATCAAAATTTTGATATAGCAATTTTGTTAAGAGTAGTTGATTTCCAGATAAAAAATATGTTTTTGAGGAGGTCACTCCCCCACAACCGTCAGGCCAAGGATTTTAAGTTATGCCCTGGGGGGGTATATAAGAACGATGTTGGCACAATGTATTATTTATTATTTTTTCCTTTAGACCAGGGCACATAGTATCGAAGAAGTTGTCGTAGAAACTTCGAAAAGGGCTCATTCATTTGGAAATTGGAGTGGCTTGTGCCTTCTTAATAGTCGAAAGTGATTGGAAGGCAACTAACACCCCTTCCATTCCACGCCCACCATTTTCTGAAACACGTCCAATCAAAATTTTGAGATAGCCATTTTGTTCAGCCTAGTTGATTTCCAGATAAAAATTATGTTTAAGAGGAGGACACTCCCCCACAGCCTGTTGGGCAAAAGCTGCAGGCCAGGACCTGGGGGCATGTGAGGTTTTTATTGAAGTTGTTTTTATGGAAACTTACAAAAAGGGCTCGTGTAGTCGGAACTTCTGTGGGCTAGTTCCCATTTTATTAGTTAGGAGTGATCGGAGGGCACCTAACCTCCCTTTCACGCCTACTCTTTCCCCCAAACACATCCAATAAAAATTTGGAGATAGCCATTTTATTCGACGTAGTTCTGTAAATTAGGTTTTTAGAGGATGACAACCCCCTCACAGCTCTCAGGGCAAGGGTTGTTAGTTATGCCGTGGGGGCTTATAAAGTTTTTATAGAACGCATTATCGTAGGAACTTCAAAAAGGGCTCATTCGATTAACAATTGAAATGGCTAGTGCCCTTTTTTATAGTCGAAAGTAATTGGAAGGCAACTAACACCCCTTCCACACCCACCATTTCCCCAAACACATCCAATCAAAATTTTTAGATAGCCATTTTGTTCCACGCAGTTAAAAGTTCAGGAAATTATACCTTTGAGCAGGACACTCCCCCCATAGTCTTCAGGGAAAGGGTTATAAATTATGCCCTGGGGGTGTATAAGTTTTTATTGAAATCTTTGTCGTAAAAACTTGAAAAAGGGCTCATTTGATTGGAAATTCAAAAGTCTAGTGCTATTTTTAATAGTCGAAAGTGATTTGAGGGCAACTAGCCCCCCCTCCCACTCCCACCTTTTCCCCAAACACATCCAATCAAAATTTCTAGACAACCATTTTGTTGAGCGTCGTTGATTTCCAGATAGAAATTATGTTTTACAGGAGGACACCCCCCCACAGCCATTAGGGTAAGGATTGTAAGTTATGCTCTGGGGGCATATAAGGTTTTTGTACAAAGTATTATTGTAGAAACTTCTATAAAGGCTCATTTGATTGGAAATTTAAAGGGCTAGTGCCCTTTTTAATAGTTGAAAGCGATTGGAAGTCAACCAACCCCCTCTCATGCCCATCTTTTCCACAAACACATCCAATCAAAATTTTAAGATAGCCATTTTGTTCAACGTAGTTGAAAAATCTGGTAATTACGTCTTTGAGGGTGACAATCCTCCCATAGCCCTCAAAGTAAGGGTTGTAAGTTATGCCCTTTGGGCATATAAGGTTTCTAATAAATGCGTTGTCGTATAAACTTCAAAAAGTGCTCATTCGATTGGAAATTGAAATGGCTATTGCCCTTTTTAATAGTCGAAAGTGATTGGAAGGCAACTAACATCCCTTCTAAGCCCACCATTTCCCCAAAAACATCCAATAAAAATTTTGAGATACCCATTTTTTCCACGCAGTTTAAAGTTCAGGAAACTATACCTTTGATTAGACACAGTCTTCAGGGCAAGGGTTATAGGTTATGCCCTGGGGGCATATAAGTTTTTATTGAAATCTTTGTCCTAGAAACTTGAAAAAGGGCACATTCGATTGCAAATTCAAAGGTCTAGCGGCAATTTTAACAGTAAAAAGTGATTTGAGGGCAACTAACCCCCCTCTCACGCCCACTTTTTCCCCAAACACATCAAATCAAAATTTTTAGATAGCCGTTTTGTTCAGCTTCGTTGATTTCCAGATAGAAATTGTGTATTTGTAGAGGACACTCCCCCAAAGCCCTCAGAGAAAGGGTTGTAATTTATGCTGGGGTGTCAAATAAGGTTTTTATGGAGAGTGCTGACGTAGAAACTTCAAAAAAGGTTCATTCGATGGTAAATTCAAAGGGCTAGTGGCCTTTTTAATAGTCGAAAGTGATTTGAGGGCAACTAACCCGCCTCTCACTCCCACCTTTTCCCCAAACACAATCGATCAAAATTTCTAGATAGCCCTTTTGCTCAGCGTAGTTGATTTCCAGATAGAAATTATGTTTTTGAGGAGGACACTCCCCCAAAACCCTAAGGGCAAAGGTTGTAAGTTGTTCCCTGGGGTCAAATAAGATTCTTATAGAAAGCGTTGTCGTAGAAACTTCAAAAAAGGCTCATTCGATTGGAAATTAAAAGGGCTAGTACCGTTTTTAATAGTCGAAAGAGATTGGAAGGCAACCAACCCCCCTCTCATGCCCATTTTTTCCCAAAACACATCCAATAAAAATTTTAAGATAGTCATTTTGTTCAACGTAGATGAAAAATCGGGAAATTAGGTCTTTGAGGGTGACAATCCTCCCATCCTCCTCAAAGTAAGGCTTGTAAGTTATGCCCTTTGGGCATATAAGGTTTCTATAGAACGCGTTGCGTAAAAACTTCAAAAAGTGCTCATTCGATTGGAAATTGAAATGGCTATTGCCCTTTTTAATAGTCGAAAGTGATTGGAAGGCAACTAACATCCCTTCCACGCCCACCATTTCCCCAAAAACATCCAATAAAAATTTTGAGATACCCATTTTTTCCACGCAGTTTAAAGTTCAGGAAACTATACCTTTGATTAGAACACTCCCCCCACAGTATTCAGGGCAAGGGTTATAAGTTATGCCCTGGGGGCATATAAGTTTTTATTGAAATGTTTGTCGTAGAAACTTGAAGAAGGGCTCATTCGATTGGAAATTCAAAGGGCTAGTGCCCTTTTTAATAGTCTCGAAAGCGATTTGAGGGCAACTAACCCCCCTCTCTTGCCCACCTTTTCCCCAAACACATCCAATCGCCATTTTAAGATTGTCATTTTTTTCAACGTACATGAAAGTTCTGGAAATTAGGTCTTTGAGGATGACAATCCCCCCACAGTCCTCAAGCAAGGGTTGTAAGTTATGCCCTTGAGCCATATAAGGTTTCTGTAGAACGCGTTGTCGTCGAAACTTCAAGAAGGGCTCATTCGACTGGAAATTGAAATGGCTATTGCCCTTTTTAATCATCGAAAGTGATTTGAAGGCAACTAACACCCCTTCCACGCCCACCATTTCCCCAAAGAAATCCAATCGAAATTTTGAGATAGCCATTTTTTTCACCCCTTCCACGCCCACCATTTCCCCAAAGAAATCCAATCGAAATTTTGAGATAGCCATTTTTTTCACGCGGTTTAAAGTTCAGGAAACTATACTTTTTATTAGAACACTCCCCCACAGTTTCAGGGCAAGGGTTATAAGTTATGCTCTGGGGACATAAAACTTTTTATTGAAATCGTTGTCGTAGAAACTTGAAGTAGGGCTCATTCAATTGGAAATTCAAAGTGCTAGTGCCCTTTTTAATAGTCTCGAAAGTGATTTGAGGGCAACTAACCCCCCTCTCTCACCCGCTTTTTCCCCAAACACATCGAATCAAAATTTTGAGATATCCATTTTGTTCAACGTAGTCGAAAGTTCAGGAAACTAGGTCTTTTAGGATGATAATCCAATCAGAGCCCTCAGCGCAAGGGTTGTAAGTTTCGCCATAGGGGCATACAAGGTTTATATAGAAAGCTGTAGTAGCAATGTAAAAAGGGGATCACTTGGTTCGAAATTAAAATTGACCTTTTTAATATACGAAAATAAAGGAAGAGTGATTGAACCCCCTCTCACTCCCCCAATTTACCCAAAAACATTCAATCAAAGTTTAAAGATAGTCATTTTGTTTAACGTAGTTGAAAGTTCTGGAAATTACGTATTTTAGGATGTCAAACCCCCCACATCCCCCAGGGCAGAAGTTGTAAGTTATGCCCTGAGGTCATATAAGGTTTTTATAGATAGAGTTGTCGTAAAAACTTCAAAAGGGGCCCATTCAATTGAAAATTGAGAGGGTCAGTGCCCTCTTCAATAGTAGAAAGTGATTGTAGGGTAACTAACCCCCCTCTCACGCCCACCATTACCCAAAACACATCCAATCAAAATTTTCAGATAGCCATTTTGTTCAACGTTGCAGAAAGTTCTGGAATTTAGGTCTTTTAGGATGACAAACCCCACAGCCCTCAGAGCAAGGGTTGTAAGTTACGCCCTGGGGGCATATAAGGTTTTTATTGAAAGCGTTGTCGTAGAAACTTCAAAAGGGCTCATTTGATTGGAAATTGAAAGGGCTAGTTCTTTTTTGAACAGTTAACATTGACTGGAGAGCCAGTAACACCCCTTTCACACCCACCATTTTCCCAGACACATCCAATCAAAATTTTGAGATAGCCATTTTTGTTTAACGTAGTTGAAAGTTCGGAAAATTAGGTCTTAGAGGATGACAACCACCCTCACAGCCCTTAGGATAAGGGTTGTAATTTATGCCCTGGCATAAAGTATATATAATCGAAAGGCCTTGTGCCCTTCTTAATAGTCGAAAGTTATTGGAAGGCTTGACATTTTTATAGTAAAGATCGATGTGGGTATAATGTATTATTTTGTTGTTGTTGTTGTTGTTGTTTAGACCAGGGCACTTCGTATCGAAGGAGTTGTCGTAAGAACTTCAAAAAGGGCTTATTCAATTGAAAATAGAAAGGGCTGATGCCTTTTTTAATAGTCGAAAGTGATTGGAGGGAAAATAATCCCCCTCCCTAGCCCCCCCTCCCATTTTCCTTTATGTTTAAAAACTAAGTGTTGCCTTAAGATTAAATCAAAATACACTGTGCTAATGCTAATTCCCAATAAGGTATCTCAGCAGTATCCCAAGAACGACTAAGGGTATTATGTTTACACTTTCGGGGCTACTTCTGCTCTTAAAATTTAACCAAACAAATCAAAATAGCGTAAGCGTATCCAAGCTATCAAAGAAAGTAAACAGATTTTTTTGTGGATGGTATCCAGTTTTCCATTTCAGGTCAACTAGAGGAGGTATGAAACGAAATTAAAGACTACTATTTGTGTCCAGATATTTAAAAGGGTGTATGTTGTTAAAAATTGCTGAAAATTGTTCTTCAGCATACAAATAGCAGACCAAACTATAAATTCTTAAAAAAGAAAATATTTAATGTATTATTTCCTTCTTCCCTGAAAAGACTGTGACAATATAAAACGAACAGAAATTAATTAAAAAAACTTTTTCACAAAATAAGTTTTTCAAAGAAAAGTAAAGAACTGCATTAAACAAAAATGAGCAAAAATAAAATAAAATAATCTGCAAAGCATGAAACTACCACAAATCCGCATCGATAAATAAATGAAACCCAAAAAGAACAGAAATTACAATAAATAACCGAGTAAAACCCAAAACGAGCAGAAATTAACATGAGTAGGGCTCAAAACCCCTATGCCTTCCCAAGGCAACAACATAATTTGCAATTTACTGAAAAAATACAAATGAATGTGCAATGTCAGTTCAATATACGTATAATGAAATTTAGCAATCAAAATGTTAATATTATTTGATTTATTAAAGTTATAAAAGTAAAAACATTTATATTTTTTCAGTAAAGTGCAAATTTTGTTCTGGCATTGGGAAGGCATAGGGGTTTTGTGCCCAAATTGTGTTAATTTCTGCTCGTTTGAGTTTGACTCGGTTAATTATTGTAATTTCTGTTCGTTTTGGGTTTCATTTATTTATCATTGCTGATTTGTGGTAGTTTCATGCTTAGTAGTTTATTTGATTTTATTTTTGCTCATTTTTGTTTAATGCAGTTCTTTACTTTTCTTTGAAAAATTTATTTTGTGAAAATTTTTTTTTAATTAATACTAATAAAAAGGGAAAAACTCGAGATCATTTGTATGTTGAACTGTTTAGTCGAGATTTTATTTCTGTTGATAAAGGTTTAGGACGTGAAGCCGAAGTGTTTGGGATTTTATTTGTATCTTTTTCCAGCATTTTCTCACTGTCTTAATTAAAAGTTTTATCCGTCATTATATATTTTGACTATACCTACTTTCATTCATTTTAATAACAGATGTAAAGGCAGTGTGTTCTAACAAATTATTTACGAGGACTTGACCAGACAATAAAGGCGTGAACTGAGCTTAAATGTAGAATTTTCATCACTTAATTTGTTAAACACTGACGCTTAATACCCACGTCAGTTGAATTGTTTCTTTCGCATCACAGTATAAATATTAAACATAGCGAAAATTTGGTACAGAAATGGGACACATCACAGCGCGCAGAAAGGAAAGTTACCACTACGTTAAAGCAATAGGTCTCCCATAATCCCATCGTAATACGCTAAAAATTTGTCATTGCACGTGCGCGAGGTTGGAGTCATGAAGAAAGGTGAGGGAATGATATATCCCAAAAATCTTTAATGAAGAGTATAGGGATTTTCGCTACTGTTGAATATTTATAATTTGTTTCGCATCACAGCAGAAATATATATAACGCAATATATTTGAAATATATATATTTCTGCTGTGGTTTCGCATCAAGAACACCTCAATGAGTTCATTCTGACACAGAACACAAGAAAAGAAAAGTGTATATATTTCACAAAGCTGTATAATTTTTTTATGTTATCAGCACATTTCTATTTTCCAGGTTTTACACTAATTGGAGTATATTGCATCTATATGTGCTATCGGAAACTCTCTGCTTACCAAAAAGGGGAGAAAGAAGGAGCAGTAAAAAGAAATCGCTCTGATTTACCCACTCAATTAAGTGAAGCTCCCCTACTTGAGACTCCAATTACACCTATTACACCAACATTTTTTGGAAACGGGGTGAACATTCAGGAATCATGGTCAAAGCCTAGCCAATATACAGAAATGGTCCCAGAAGTTTATTACCCCCCAGGAGTTCCTTATACTGGCCGTCGTGGTTTAACACGTCAAATTTCCGACGCTGAAACGCAAACTTATTACGAGTTACATTGAACTATTTTTATTTAAAGAAAAAGTATATGAAATATAATAATTTTATAACAGATCTTGTTAAAAATTAAATAGACAGTCAAAGTAGAAGGTGTTTTCAGCCTAAAATCTAGTACTCCAATACTAGCAAGTATTACAGTTCTAGTTAACTACGTTTCCAAATTAGAAGGTTCAACAGTAAGGATTATAATATTATTTTGCTTAGAATTTGTACTTGTTTGTCATGATGAAAATAAATTATTTTAATGCGAAAAAAACAATGAAAAAAATGTTTGAGATTGAATAACTTCCTAAACATCTCGAATTATGCATAGTAATTGTTTTTAACTTTATAACATCCAATAAAAAAAAGAATTACAAATACACAGAAGAAAATCACGAATGAAATTTGTATAAAATAAATATTTATCCTAAAAAATTGTGACAAGGTTATATTTATCTATAAATAATCCGTCCTCCTAATAGGAGCAAGAAGAATAAACATATAAATAGCTAGTCAATACTGAATGTAGATAGGAAAAGCCGAAAACTTGAAGTCACTAAGCCTCCAGTATCAAGGCCCCATGGATTGTTCCATCAACTGCGCACCATGGATGTAAGTTGTGGAGCAGTATAATTGACAATGTCTATCAGATCAGACTAGAAACAGTTAAAGGCAAGACAAAACTCCAAGGTGAAATGTTTTTCAAAATTTCATTGCTATCCAATGGGCCCTGATTATAGATGTAAATGACAAGAATGTAGCCCTTCTCTCACATAAGTCCAAAACAGCAGAGACACCTGAGGCCATAAGTGTAGCCTTAGATGAGATTTTATTGAATGAATTCTGCTAACCCGCCCAGCAATTAAACTATTGAAAATAGATGTTGATATCCCCCCCCCCTCTATAGAAGCCAAGTAAAGTAAAGTCTATTGGCACAGCTATGAGCCTGTCATCTTTCGCCCCCTTTTGGTTGATGTACTTATGACGAGAAAAAATCTCTTCCTCCCCAAGGAGACCAAATCAATACTTGATGAATAATCACAATCAAACATAAAGATAACAGATACTGCTATGGATGAATATATGAAACCTAAAATGAACATAATTAAAATTATTAGTCAAGTAAGACTTAAAACGAGCTGAAACTGCCACAAACAAGAGTAGGACTACAGCCTTCCTAAGCCATCCAAAGGCCTGAATGTCATTTACGCTTTACTGAAAGCGTTTTGTGCTTCCAGACTTGTGTTTTTTCTTCGTCATAGCATCAACAACAATATAAAAAAACATTATTACAAGCAAAAGCAATATTTAAAAATAAGGTCTATCACATATAATAGTGATACTGCCACCCTCCCTCTTCCTCTTTGCCTCTCCCCCTCTTTCTTTCTCTTTCTTTAAAATTGTCTAAAAGGTTTGAATGTCACTCTTGCTTTACTGATAACGACGTGTATTTCAAACACTGAGATTTTTATTTGTCAAAACAACAAAACAAGAAGAATAGAAGGATACTAGTTATCAAAATTACCTGGAAAAAAAAAATTAAACTTTCAAATTTTCTATATTGAAAGGACAATTTTTGTTAAAGCTTTTTCTTTTGATACTATTTCGTTCAAACATACAGAAAATTTATGTCTAAATTTTGAAGCAATCTATATAGTGGAGGCAAGATTTTGAGCTGGCGGATCAATAAATGATTTAACAATAATTGCATGCATTTGAAGGGGATTTATTTAAAAGGAAGAAGTTATGATAAACAGTAAAACTAGTATGAAAGTTTGCTTGACGAATTCAAATTTTTGAGGAGTTTAGAGAACCCGTCTCCCACGGCTAAGAAGCATGAAATTAGGCGACATTCAATTTGTCTATTCATGTACAAAACGGTGGGCTATTATGGGCTGGGAATAGGCTCATGATGAACAAGGACGCCTTTAAGTCTTATTTACGTCGGGAAGGTGTTAATAATGAAATTCTAGTTAAACACTTTACGACCAGCAAGTGGAAGGTATCAATCATGGTTAATGCTGTTGTATAAGCGACTGATGGAGGCAGTAATGAACCAAAAGATATTTATATGGTATTACAGGAGTATATAAGCAATATCCCTCTTTGAAAAGATATCCTGGACTTGGGCCAAGAGGAACCAAACGTAAAACATGTTTATTTTGGGGACGTAGGCCCACCATACAAAGGGTCCCGGAAAGGGCCAATCATTTATTCTAATCGGTTGTAATTTTATATCTTCAATGTTTATACGAGTAGCCCCGAGGGCCTCATGCGCAAGAAAAATTTTAAAAGAAAATTTCATTTCCCATCAAAAATTGGCCCCGAAAAGTCACTAAAAATCCTTATTTTTTAGTTTTGGCACAAATCTCCCAGCCATAGGGGCCAAAAAGTATATTTTTTCTTCCCTGTATTGGTTTGAAACTTTGAAAAATCGTTCTCTCGGCTAAAGGAGCCAAATATTACGTTGGGTTCGGAGAGGAGTGTTCGGGGATCAGAAATAGACAGAACAACTTACTGTTTCTGGTCAGTTTGAAACATACAGCCGAAATGCCCTGGATAAAGAACAGTCTAATGAAAAACTAGTCTAGTGGGTAGGGGGGTATTTTTTCCTCCAAAAAAATCGAGTCTTCCGTCTATAAGTTTGTGCGTAAAGGACATCTTCATGCACAAAAAAGGAAAAAATAGATTTCCGAAAAATGTATTTTCGCCCCAAAAATAGGGCGAGAATTTCTATTTTTACTCGACACTTATATCTCAAAGCCCTTCAGTCAAGGGATCCTGAATACAGAAAAAGAAGTTGAAATGAAACATCTTATTTCCCTGAAACTGGGGAACTAAAAAGAACGGAAAGAAAACTTTTTTGTCCTGAAGGAGCTGAAACTTTAAAACCGCAAGTCCCTGGATAAACAGGTCCTAATGCACAAGAAAAAATATCCCATCGTTTTTTACATCCATCAAATGTTGGGTTGAGTTTTTATTTCCTATTGGAACAATTAAAACTTTACCTCTTACTCTTCCCATATTTGCTCAAGGTCTCTTCTGGACCAGACGCTCTTCTTGTCTGGCCGACAATCACTGCTAGTAGATGCCCTAATAACAAGAAATTATAAATTCCTTTTTTTTTGTTTTTAAAAAGAAAGAAAGGGTTTATTATAACAATAAACGTAACAAAATAAACATAACAGTAAACATAATAAATTATAACAACAAACATAACAAAACCTGAAGCAAAGCGTGTTTAGGTAAATAATCACCTGCTAGGCCTATATAAATTAACTTACGAAAGACGACGACAATTATATACCAAAAACAAAACAAGAAACCACAAAAAAAAAATCATTTGGTACCTCCCATCATCAATCCATCGGAACAAAAAAAAAAAAAAAATCAAACAGTTTGAGTAACTTAATAAATAAAGAAACCAAAGAGATCACCACCCATCCTTTTCATACACCCTAAAGCAATTGTGTCTCAGCAAACGTCTGAGCTTACTCAGGTTTGTTTCCTGCATAGTTTTGTGTGGCAAAATATTTCAGACACTAGGACAAACATGGCGCACAGACAACCTTGGTCGTGTAGTAACTACTCTAGGATAGGTAAGTCCTATAGTCTACTGACTTGAACTACTTGTATTATGCTCGGAAACACTTGAGACGGGTAAAAAAGTTCGTTGAAGAACTTTGACAACAAATTATATTGGTACTTAGACACAGAGAGAAATAAAGTGTCCGTGGGATATTATCCGGGAAAATATGCTTACGTTTTCTTATTGTTCCGATGCTACGAGAAATCTTGGCAGAAATGTGACGTACATGATTCTTAAAGCTGAGGCACTCATCCAGTACAACTCCAAGAAACTTCACTGATTTAGCACGTAAGATGATGTTTCCTCTTATCTGAATCTGCTCAATCCAAGGATAATAATTAGGACTTCTACCATATATCACCAAGGAGCTTTTCTTGTGGTTCAACTTTAGTTTATTTAGTCTCATCCTAGTTTATTTAGTCTCATACATTTTTCAATGTATAGCATACTAGTTTTCAAAAGATTTAGCTACTTCTTTTCTGTCTGTGTCCACCATGTAATGGGTATCATCTGCAAAGCTCGGTAAAATAGCCTTAACCTTAGATACTTCATTAGTTAACAGACCACAAATTACCAGGCACTTATCCAAATAATTTATATAGGTCTAAAACAATAGGGGGCCCAAAACTGATCCTTGAGGAACGCTAAAAGTTATACTTTTGCCACTCGATTTAAAATTCCATATTTTTACGCACTAGGTCCGTTTGTTCTTATGAAAACTTAATAATAGCATTGAATTACCTTAAATACCACAATTCTCCAATTTTTTCACTAATATTTCATAATCCACGTTGTCAAACTCCTTCTTGATATCTAAGAATACTGACGCGACTTTTAGACCACAGTCCAACGCATTAGTAACAAACGACTTGAAAAGTAGAATAGCTTGCTCAGTCAACATGGCTTTCCTAAAACCAAATTGAGCAGAACGAAAAAGTTTGCTTGATTGAAGAAACTTCACAATTTGCTCATATATTAACTTTTCATTTACTCTAGATATAACAGGAAGTAGCGATATCGGTCTGTAATTGTCCATGTCTTCCGAGTCACCTCCTTTAAACAAAAGTTTCACCTGTGCTTTAAATAAACAATCAGGAAAAACTCCAAATTTGAAACACTCATTAATTGAAAAAAACGAATCCCATACAGATCACTGGGTAAACACCACGAAAAACCTTTAGAGTAATGAGGTCAGATCGGGCTGCACCATTTTTCATATTTTTAACAACTTCAGATACTTCATTTAATTTTACTGGCTTCAAATAAGCTAACACATCACATTCTTCAGGAAGGAACTGCGTAAGCTCACCATCATCATGCTCGGGTGAGACACTCGATCCAATTTTAAATGCAACGGTAGAGAAATGTTCATAAACTGATTCGATATTCACACTGCCCGGAATAATTTCACCCACACGAGACTGATCTGGTTTAATCCCAGATTTGATTAGCCTCCATGGTTTTTCCTGGATTACCCTCTGTTCTTTAAACTTAAATGCAAAATACTCAGCCTTAGACTTTCGTAACAAACTATTCAATATATATTATAAGACTTACATTCTTCCTCATTCACACCTTTCTTCTGAAAGAAATCTGAAAACATCTGTCTTCTTTTCTTCATAGATAATAATAAACTTTTGGTGACCCAAGGTTTTTTACGCCCGCCATATCTTGGTTCGTCTTTAATCCTAAACTCTTAGAGAAGACCAACTACTTTATAATACCAAATACACCCATAATTATAATTATAATACAACTATAATTATAATACAACTACTTTATCAAACTTATGATTAATATCCATTTCATCCTTCAAAAACTAAAATCAGAGTTTGGTCAGAAACATCACTTAGTAAAACTGATGGGTACTCATAATCAATATTCACAAAGATATTATCCAATATTGAGGAACTATTCGGAGTCATACGGGTACATATTTTTATAGCTGGCTTAAGACCCCAACTTAACATCAAATCAAGAAACTCTTGAACTCGCTGATTGGAATTAAAGTGTCGCAAATACAAATTAAAGTCACCACATACGAAACACGGCTGATTAACATATTGAATTAACATATTGCTAACATATTGAATTAAAGGTAACATAAAGGTAACATATTGAATTGCTCTTCCATTAAACAAATAAATTTAAAGCATTTCCTCATGGAGGCCTATAAATCACCACAACAAACATTTAAATTTATTACTAGACAACTATAGCACTAACGACTCAAAAACCATTTACCTGTGCTTTGTTAATTCTGTCTTAATTGTAACACTTAAATCATTCTTTATATACACCATCAAACCTCCAAGTTGATGCAACTCTCTATTTTTCATAACTAACTGATAATTTGGAACATCTAACAACGACGAATTATGATTATTTAACCAAGTTTCAGTAAGTGCCATAACTTGCAGTACGCTTTCACGTGAGAGATCCTGCAAGTGCTGGAAAGAAGTGCCAATACTCTGGCAATTCAGATGAAAAACAGAAAGACAATTCGGTCTAACATCACGGTAAAGTTTTGGAAGAAACTTATAAGTGGCTATCAGATATAGCTCACCAGCACCATTAGAATCATAATCCCGATGAAGAACTCCACCTCCTACATCCACAAGAGTGAGTGAATAATTCTCTGTTTCCCTTAATAAATTCCAATCAAAATTAACCATTACCAAAAAAATACCTTGTTGATGGATTTGAATAATGGGAGAACCAGAAAAAAAAAAAAATCATATTCTGTTCGCAATCCAAAAGGTGAATGTCATTGCAATACGTAACCACATCTAAATGAAAACAAAAAACAATTAATATCACGATCATATTCATTATAGCACTTACAAAAAAATTGGGTATAATAGCCTTGAAAGCCACGATGCAATCATTCCAAAACAGCAAACGATCCGTACAATTAGCCGTGCCGACCACAATATTACAACTAAATTAAACTCTTTTTCTTATCCCTTAAAATAGCAAAACAGAGAGGATTAAAACACCAAAAAACTGCAAAAGACAGCTCTATTTTTCTATATCCCGAAAATGTAAAAAAAAAACATTAACTTGAAACACCCAAATCAGGTATAGGGTCATCCAACGAGAAAGCCACTTTTCTGCCATGCCTATTAAAACATAATAAAGGTGGAATCGATTTTGTCACCCAAGCCTCCACACAGATTTCTTGAAGTTTCAATTTTCGTTCATACTGACACTTTCTAACAATTCTCAATCCTAGCGGCGCATCATCACTTAGAAATATGTCCTTATTTCCACTAATAATTGTTCCCTTTAATTTCTTGCTTATTTTTAAAATATTAGTCTTATCTTTTCTTGACGGAAGTGCCACTTTGAAATTGTGACCATCTTTTTTCACATCAATTAAACTATAATTGGGTATCATATGCACCTCCAGACCCTGTTCACAAGTAGATTTAAATGATTCTGTTTCCTGCTCTTCATTGTCACAAGGAAAATTCCATACAATAATATTTTGCTTGGTCATCCTGTATACGCAGCACAACATTCTATTTTTTAAATCAGCATTTTCTTTACGAAGGATTTGCGTTCCCGGAGTAATAACGCTTATCTGGGTTTTTACATTAGCTGTTTCATTAACGATAACACCGTATTTTGATTCTATTCTAAAATTCCTGTGCATAGAAGCAAGAGTTTCTTCAGCCGATTTTACTCGGGCTTCAAGTCACTTAAACTGTTCCGTTATACTGTCCAATTTTTTTCCATTATCTTTAACGACAGACAAAATTTCTCCAAAACCCTCGGCCAGGCTTGAAATCGTAATATTTGACTCATTCAATGGTGATGACGCAGAAAACTCATCATCACCGGACACATCTTGTCTTGACTTTTTGTCTTTTCTTCCCACCTCTAACTGTGACCAAAACAACAGAATTGAACAGATAAATCTTACCTATATTTGCAACGATTGTTTACCCATGATGTTGCCAGCGTCCAATACATTTAGCCGTTAAGCACGGCAAACATCTTATTCCTGCAAAGGTAGACGCCACTCAAAACTCCAACAATATTCCAAAAAACGTAGTCCAATACTTTCAATCAATCCTTTGCAATAACACTAAACTCTTTCAACTGAAATGAACTATCGCTCGGCACGGCGTGCATTCAAAACATATTGTATTCGGACACCGAAAAGACACACATAAGGCACTAATTTTATTTCCTATCAAGTAGTTAAACATAATTAAAAAAACGAAGTTTTTCTGATAGAAGGAAAGAGTGAAATTGAAACTTAAAACGAACAAAATTATATCTTCACAGTTTATGCAAGATATATCTACAAAATCAGCTCAAATAAACTGACTTGTGTTATATCCCTAAATTCGCAGAAATCTGAAAGACTAGCACTTTTGAAAACTGAGCTTGTTTGAATTTTTTAGAGAAATAGTTAAAAACCAAAACTTCCCGAAAAAGGAGTTTTTCAACGAAAAGTAAAGAGCTATATTAGACCTAAGATCAGCAGAAATGAGTCCTATAACAATTCAAAATCAAAACGAAAAAAAATTACTATCAAAGAATAAATGAAACCCAAAACAAACAGAAACTGAAATAAATAGTTATATCAAACATAATGATAACAAATAGGCCTACTGATAAATAAATTTAAAAACAAAGTAAGAATCAGATTGAATGTTCAAATCAAACTTATACCGAAGAGAAGTTAGCACCAACAGAAGTTTTTCTACTGCCCCTTTCCCCCTGCCTCAACCGTAAAAGTTCTAAAGCCTCTTGCGTTATTTGCGTTTACTGAAAACTATATATATTTTGGATTGTATAGGTAAAAAAAGATACGGCACTGGACTTTATAGTCCCTAACGACGGTGATGATCTCCATTTCATGGCGCTTCAGCAAGGAAGTACAATGAGGGGTAGGCGCCAGCTATCCTTTGCTTTCCTCCACCCTCCCTGTTTACCTTCCCCAAATTTCTCCGGGAACGCATTCGGAGCTGGGTCGATTCTGGCTGAGCTTACAGTCACGCCACTTGCCCCCGTTCAAACCAAATAACCGGAGTCACTGTTCAAATTTTTTTCAACAGTGTCCTTTAATTTTTCAAGACATTAACGAAAAATAAATCACTATAATGATGACTGGAAAAACTAATGAAAAAACTGAATATTAAAGCCAAATATATAATGATACTAATTCCAGGAAATTCCAACAATTCGAGATTCTATTTCACAATAATCGTTTATTTTTCCCTTTCAAAAGTATGAAAAACAGTGTTTATAATGTATTTTGTTTTCAGTAAAGCGCAAATGACGCAAATGAGGCTTCAAAACCTTTACATTTAGAGTAGGAGGAAGAGGGCAGTAGCCAAATTCCTATTTTTAGTAATTTTTGTTCGTTTTAAGCTTGATTTGAATGTTCAATTTAATTTTTACTGGCTTTGGAACTCATTTATTCATCCATATCAGTATCTGAGACCCTTATGTTTGATATGGTCATTTATTTCAATTTCTGTCCGTTTTGGGTTTTATTTGTGATTTGATAGTGATTTCTGGTAGTTTTGAGTTTGAATTATTATAGAACTTATTTCCGCTGGTCTTAAATTTAATATTGTTCTTTACTTTCCTTTGAAAAACTTCTTTTCAGAGTTTTTTTTTTATCAATTTTTGATCGTTCTTGATTGCCCAAGCTTCATTTTTAGTTACTATAATGAATATTCCCCCGGTTTTTCAGGTCATTGGCTTAAGAACTAAAATATCCTAGATTCTAATTTAAGAACTAAAATATCCTAAGATTCTAATTTATTAGTTCTAATTCACATCTTTTGATTTAACTCAACATCCCTTGAAAGCTTCAACTAAATACCATTAGCCGATCGTTAGATGTTGCAACTACGCCCTTATGACAACTGGGATGCTGAGCACTATTTTGATTCAGTTCAACTCTTCCCTCAACATTCTGCGAAAGTTTCAACTTAATACAGTTACCTGTTCCTGAAATATTCCTGACATTCCAATTTGACCACCAGGATGCATATGGTGTCTTTTGATCTAGTTCAACATCCCAATCATCATTTCCTGAAAACTTCAACCTAATAATTTTTAGCTATTCCTGAGATATTGCAGCTGTTTCCATTGACAACTGAGATGCACATAGCATCTTCAAGTTCAACTCCCTCAAAGTTCTCAGACTCTTTAAACTTGATACCCTTCCCTAACTGTTCTTTAAATATTGCAGATGTACCTTTATGACGACCTAGATGCATATGGTGTCTTTTTATTTTACTTACAGCCCCCTTAGGATTAAGTGAAGATTTAAACTTAATACCCTTAGGCGTTCATGAGATCAATATAGATGCGCCCAGATGCGCCATTTGACATCTTGGATGAATATAGTGTCTTTTGATTTAGTATAACATTCCCCTCAGCCTTCCTTGAAATTTTCAACTTAATATTCTTGGTCATTTGTGAGAATATTGCAGATAAGCCCATTTGAGAACCTGGATGAACTATGCAGGATGCAGTTAAATTCTTTTGATTTAGTTTAATCGTTCTAGTTGGAATAGCACAATTTGCATTAGTGTTTGCAGTTACAGTCGCAAACGCAGCAGCAGTAGCAGTACTGATAGTAGTAGTAATCAGAGTAACAAGTAGTAGCAGTTACGGTAAAGAGTTGTCACATTTGGAGTCGCAAGTTGTCACACTAGCAGTCGCGGTTGCAAATAGTCACAGCCACAAGAAGCTACAATAGCATTCGAGTTGTTTTCGTATTCACAGTCGCAAGTATTCACAGTCAGAAATTGTCACCGTCACAAGTAGTCACGATTACATTCACAAGTAGTCATATGTGCAAGTAGTCGAAGTCGCAATCGCAAGTAGCCTTAGTCGCAGTAACAGTCACAAGTAGTCGTAGTCACTTGTATTCGCAATCAGAAGTAGTTACAGTTGCAAGTCGTCAAAGTGTCAGATTGTATTCGTATTCGCAGCCGCAAGTAGTTGCAGTCGCAAGTATTCAAAGTCTTAAGTTGTCGCCGTCGCAAGTAGTCACGGTCGCATACTTTCACATTCACAAGTAGTCATATGCGCAAGTAGTCGGAGTCGCAATCGCAAGTAGCCTTAGTCGCAGTAACAGTCACAAGTAGTCATAGTCACTTGTATTCGTAATCAGAAGTAGTTACAGTTGCAAGTCGTTAAAGTGTCAGATTGTATTTGTATTCGCATCCACAAGTAGTCGCAGTCGCAAGTATTCACAGTCTTAAGTTGTCACCGTCGCAAGTAGTCACGGTCGCCTACTTTCACATTCGCAAGTAGTCATATCTACAAGTAGTCACGGTCGCAATCACAAGTAACCTTAGTTGCAGTAACAGTCACAAGTAGTCATAGTCACTTGTATTCGCAATCAGAAGTAGTTATAGTTGCAAGTCATCAAAGTGTCAGATTGTATTTGTATTCGCAGTCGCAAGTATTCACAGTCTGAAGTTGTCACCGTCACAAGTAGTCACTATCACATTCACAAGTAGTCATATGCGCAAGTAGTCGGAGTCACAATCGCAAGTAGCCTTAGTCGCAGTAACAGTCACAAGTAGTCGTAGTCACTTATATTCGCAATCAGAAGTAGTTACAGTTGCAAGTCGTCAAAGTGTCAGATTGTATTTGTATTCGCAGCCACAAGTAGTCACAGTCGCAAATATTCACAGTCTTAAGTTGTCGCCGTCGCAAGTAGTCATGGTCGCATACTTTCACATTCGCAACTAGTCATATCTACAAGTAGTCACGGTCGCAATCGCAAGTAGCCTTAGTCGCAGTAACAGTCACAAGCAGTCGTAGTCACTTGTATTCGCAATCAGAAGTAGTTACAGTTGCAAGTCGTCAAAGTGTCAGATTGTATTCGAATTCGCAGTCGCAAGTATTCACAGTCTGAAGTTGTCACCGTCACAAGTAGTCACGATTACATTCACAAGTAGTCATATGTGCAAGTAGTCGAAATCGCAATCGCAAGTAGCCTTAGTCGCAGTAACAGTCACAAGTAGTCGTAGTCACTTGTATTCGCAATCAGAAGTAGTTACAGTTGCAAGTCGTCAAAGTGTCAGATTGTATTCGTATTCGCAGCCGCAAGTAGTTGCAGTCGCAAGTATTCAAAGTCTTAAGTTGTCGCCGTCGCAAGTAGTCAGGGTCGCATACTTTCACATTTGCAAGTAGACATATCTACAAGTAGTCACGGTCGCAATCGCAAGTAGCCTTAGTCGCAGTAACAGTCACAAGCAGTCGTAGTCACTTGTATTCGCAATCAGAAGTAGTTACATTTGCAAGTCGTCAAAGTGTCAGATTGTATTTGCATTCGCAGCCGCAAGTAGTCGCAGTTGCAAGTATTCACAGTCTTAAGTTGTCGCCGTCGCAAGTAGTCACAATCGCCTACTTTCACATTCACAAGTAGTCATATCTAGAAGTAGTCACGGTCGCAATCGCAAGTAGCCTTAGTCGCAGTAACAGTCACAAGTAGTCGTAGTCACTAGTATTCGCAGTCAGAAGTAGTTACAGTTGCAAGTCGTCGAAATGTTAGATTGTATTCGTATTCGCAGCCGTAAGTAGTCGCAGTCACAAGTATTCACAGTCTTAAGTTGTCACCGTCGCAAGTAGTCACGGTCGCATACTTTCACATTCACAAGTAGTCATATGCGCAAGTAGTCGGAGTCGCAATCGCAAGTAGCCTTAGTCGCAGTAACAGTCAGAAGTAGTCGTAGTCACTTGTATTCGCAATAAGAATTAGTTAAAGTTGCGAGTCGTCAAAGTGTCAGATTGTATTCGTATTCGCAGCCGCAAGTAGTCGCAGTCGCAAGTATTCAGAGTCTTAAGTTGTCACCGTCACAAGTAGTGACGGTCGCATACTTTCACATTCGCAAGTAGTCATGTCTACAAGTAGTCACTGTCGCAATCGCAAGTAGCCTTAGTCGCAGTAACAGTCACAAGTCGTCAAAGTGTCAGATTGTATTCGCATTCGCAGCCGCAAGTAGTCGCAGTTGCAAGTATTCACAGTCTTAAGTTGTCGCCGTCGCAAGTAGTCACGGTCGCCTACTTTCACATTCCCAAGTAGTCATTTCTACAAGTAGTCACGGTCGCAATCGCAAGTAGCCTTAGTCGCAGTAACAGTCACAAGAAGTCGTAGTCACTTGTATTCGCAATCAGAAGTAGTTACAGTTGCAAGTCGACGAAATGTTAGATTGTATTCGTATTCGCAGCCGTAAGTAGTCGCAGTCACAAGTATTCACAGTCTTAAGTTGTCACCGTCGCAAGTAGTCACGGTCGCATACTTTCACATTCACAAGTAGTCATATGTGCAAGTAGTCGAAGTCGCAATCGCAAGTAGCCTTAGTCGCAGTAACAGTCACAAGTAGTCGTAGTCACTTGTATTCGCAATCAGAAGTAGTTACAGTTGCAAGTCGTCAAAGTGTCAGATTGTATTCGGATTCGCAGCCGCAAGTAGTCGCAGGCGCAAGGATTCACAGTTTTAAGTTGTCACCGTCACAAGCAGTCACGGTCGCATACTTTCACATTCGCAAGTAGTCATATCTACAAGTAGTCACGGTCACAATCACAAGTAGCCTTAGTCATAGTAACAGTCACATGTAGTCATAGTGGCTTGTATTCGTAATCACAAGTAGTTACAGTCGCAATTTGGCAAAGCCACAAGTGCAAGCATTCACAGTCACAGTCAGTTTTACATTTCAGTATGACAGTTTGTTCAACCGAAGTAATTCCATAAAATACTGACCTTCTACTTTTTTCGAGACTATTAAAAGCGGCACTAGCCATTTGAATTTCCAATGGAATGAGCCCTTTTTCAAGTTTCTACGACAAAGATTTCAATAAAAACTTATATGCCCCCAGGGCATAACTTATAACCCTTGCCCTGAAGAATGTGTCTAATCAAAGGTATAGTTTCCTGAACTTTAAACTGCGTGGAAAAAATGGGTATCTCAACATTTTATTGGATGTTTTTGGGGAAATGGTGGGCGTGGAAGGGATGTTAGTTGCCTTCCAATCACTTTCGACTATTAAAAAGGGGAATAGCCATTTAAATTTCCAATCGAATGAGCACTTTTTGAAGTTTCTACGACGACGCGTTTATTAGAAGCCTTATATGCCCAAAGGGCATAACTTACAACCCTTACTTTGAGGGCTATGGGAGGATTGTCATCCTCAAACACCTAATTTCCAGATTTTTCAACTACGTTGAACAAAATGGTTATCTTAAAATTTTGATTGGATGTGTTTGGGGAAAAGATGGGCATGAGAGGGGGGTTGGTTGCCTTCCAATCGCTTTCGACTATTAAAAAGCGCACTAGCCCTTTGAACGTCCAGTCGAATGAGCCTTTTTTGAAGTTTCTACGAGGACGCTTTCTATAAACACCTTATATGACCCAAGGGCATAACTTACAATTCTTGCCATGAGGGCTGTGGGGGAGTGTCCTCTTCAAAAACATAATTTCTATCTGGAAATCAACGACGCTCAACAAAATGGCTGTCTAGAAATTTTGATTGGATGTGTTTGGGGAAAAGGTGGGAGTTAGAGGGGGGGGGGGGGTTAGTTGCCCTCAAATCACTTTCGACTATTAAAAATGGCGCTAGACCTTTGAATTTCCAATCAAATGAGCCCTTTGATTGGAAATTTTACTAAACACTGATAAGAGTTAACACTATTAAGTTAAACTTAACAAATATTAAGTTAAACTATGATAAACTTAACACTATTAAGTTTAGAGTGTTTAGAGTTACTAAACACTATTAAGTGAAGCAGTGTGTAGTACTTATGTATTATATAATTTTAGAAATGCTATAAAATTTTAGAAATGTTAAAGGTATATGAGGCTCATAGCACCTTTCGACTATTAAAAATGTCACTAGACCTTTGAATTTCCAATCGAATGAGCCCTTTTTCAAGTTTCTACGACAAAGATTTCAATAAAAACTTATATGCCCCCAGGGCATAAATTAAAGCCCTTTCCCTAAAGACTTTGGGGGGAGTGTCCTGCTCAAAGGTATTATTTCCAGAGCTTTCAACTGTGTGGAACAAAATGGCTATCTAAAAATTTTGATTGGATGTGTTTGGGGAAATGGTGGGCGTGGAAGGGGTGTTAGTTGCCTTCCAATCACTTTCGACTATAAAAAAGGGCACTAGCCATTTCAATTGCTAATCGAATGAGCCCTTTTTGAAGTTCCTACGATAATGCGTTCTATAAAAACCTTATATGCCCCCACGGCATAACTAAAAACCCTTGCCCTGAGAGCTGTGAGGGGGTTGTCATCCTCTAAAATCCTAATTTACAGAACTTAAAACTACGTTGAATAAAATGGCTATCTCCAAATTTTGATTGGATATGTTTGGGGAAAAGGTGGGCTTGAGAGGGGGGTTAGTTGCTCTCCAATCACTTTCGACTATTAATAAGGGCGCTATCCCTTTGAATTTCCAATCGAATGAGCCTTTTTTGAAGTTTCTACGACAACAATTTCTATAAAAACCTTATATGCCCCCAGCGCATAACTTACAACCCTTGCCCTGCGGGCTGTGGGGGAGTGTCCTCCCCAAAAACCTAATTTTTATCTGGAAATCAACTAGGCTGAACAAAATGACTATCTCTAAATTTTGATCAGATGTGTTTCAGAAAATGGTGGGCGTAGAATGTAAGGGGTGTTAGTTGCCTTCCAATCACTTTCGACTATTATAAAGGGCACAAGCCACTCCAATTTCCAAATGAATGAACCCTTTTCGAAGTTTCTACGACAACTTATTCGATACGAGGTGCCCTGGTCTAAAGGAAAAAATAATAAATAATACATTGTGTCAAAATCGTTCTTATATACCCCCCAGGACATAACTTCAAATCCTTGCCCTGAGGGTTGTGGGGGAGTGACCTCCTCAAAAACATATTTTTTATCTGGAAATCAACTACGCTGAACAAAATTGCTATTTCAAAATTTTGATTGGATGTGTTTCGGGAAATGGTGGGCATGGAAGGGGTGTTTGTTGCCTTCAAATCACTTTCGACTATTAAAAAGGACACACATCCACTCCAATTTCCGATTTAATGAGCCCTTTTCGAAGTTTCTACGACAACTTCTTCGATACGAAGTGCCCTGGTCTAAAGGAAAAAAATAATAAATAATACAATGTGCCAATATCGTTCTTATATGCCCCCTGGGCATAACTTTCTTGGAATACCAAAAAAGATCGGTGGAGAAATGAATCCTAGTAGAGGAAGCTCGTCGACTCTGTTTATAGTTTGATTTTTGAAAATGAAACTGGAGTGTTCGCTTAGCACCTTTGATTGGGTAATAAGAAGCTCTTTTGTTTTCGATGCATTGAAGTCGATCTTCCATGCATCAGACCTCTTTTCAGTTTTAAAAAGATCCATTGGTAGGGAAAGGGAAGCTTGTGTAGACTGAGTGTGCCGTGGTATCATCAGCAAAGTGATTCACAGGGCTTGCGAGGTTGTCTCCCATGTCATTTATATAGATAAGGAAACGAGTAGGTCCCAAGACACCGTCTTAGGGAACCCCTGCTTTTACTGAATATTTGAGGAAAATAAACCCGTCGAGGACAACCTGCAGTGAACAGTCTAAAAGAAAGCTCTCAATCACTTTTAACAGACATCCACGAACACAATACACATGGAGTTTCTATAGCAGATCACGGTGCCACACTCTGCCGAAATTTTTGGCAAGGTCGAATGACAATAACCGAATATCATACCCCAATGCCAGAAGTTCGATCCACTCCTGATGCTGGGCCCCTAGGCAGTCTAATGTTGTGCGTTTCCGGTGAAATCCATACTGGCGATCACCTACAGGGTCCTTTAATTCTAGGAACCGATGAAATGGAAACTGTTCTTATACAGTAGAATAGTTCAACCAATTTTATCATGTATCAGCAAACATGCATTTCAAAATTTGCTATTGAGATTAGACCGTAGTGCCTACCAGTTCAACTGTCACCACCACACTCTTCCGCCCTATCAGGATAACTTGGCAACTAAATACCTAGACTAACTAGAAAGAATGATAGCAGACTTTCATAGGCAGCGCAATAGCACTGCCTAAGTAAAGAACGAGGTTGGCCCAAAGTACTATTTATACTTTTTTTTCCTTTGGACCAGGGCACTTCGTATCGAAGGAGATGTCGTAGAAACTTCGAAAAGGGCTCATTCGATTGGAAATTCGAATGGCTAGTGCCCTTTTTAATCGTCGCACTTTTTAAAAGGGGTTGGAAGGCAACTAACACCCCTTCCACGCCCACCATTTCTCCAAATACATCCAATCAAAATTTTGAGATAGCCATTTTGTTCAACGAAGTTGATTTCCAGATAGAAATTATGTTTTTCAGGACGACACTCACCCCACAGCCCTCAAGGTAAGGGTTGTAAGTTATACCCTAGGGGCATATAAGGTTTTTATAGAAAGTTTTGTCGTAAAAACTTCAAAGAGGGCTCACTGAATTGGAAATTCAAAGGGCTACTGCCCTTTTTAATAGTCGAAAGTTATTGGAGGGCAACTAACCCCCTATCACGCCCATCTTTTCCCCAAACACATCCAATCAAAATTTTGAGATAGCCATTTTGTTCATATTTGAAAGTTCTGGAAATTGGGTTTTTGAGGATGACAACCCCCCCCCCCACAGCCCTCAGAGCAAGGGTTGTAAGTTATACCCGGGAACATATAGGGGTTTTATAGTAAGCGTTGTCGTAGAAACTTCAAAAAGGGCTCATTCGATTGGGAATCGAAAAGGCTAGTGCCCTTTTTAAGACCCGAAAGTGATTGGAAGGCACCGAACACCCCTTCTACGCCCACCATTTCCCCAAACATATCCAACGAAGATTTTGAGATAGCCATTTTGTTCAACGCAGTTGAAAGTTCTGGAAATTATATCTTTGAGCAGGATACTCCCCCCCCCTCCCCCAGTCTTCAGGGCAAGGATTATAAGTTATGCCCTGGGGGCATATAAGGTTTTTATTGAAAGATTTGTAGTAGAAACTTGAGAAAAAGGGGCTCATTCGATTGAAAATTCAAAGGGAAATTCAATCCATTTTAATAGTCGAAAGTGATTGGAGGCCAACTAACCCCCCTCTCACGCCCACCTTTTCCCCAAACACATCCAATCAAAATTTTTAGATAGCCATTTTGTTCAACATGGTTGAAAGTTTTGAAAATTAGGTCTGTAAGGATGACACCCCCCCCCCCCACAGCCCTCAGGGCAAGGATTGTAAGTTATGCCCTGGGGGCATATATGGTTCTTATAGAAAGCGATGTTGTAGAAACTTCAAAAAGGGCCAATTCGATTGGAAATTGAAATGGCTAGTGTCCTTTTTAATAGTTGAAAATGATTGGAGGGCAACAAACCCCCTCTCACGCCCACCATTTCCCCAGACACATACCATCAAAATTTTGAGATAACCTTTTTTTCAACATGGTTGAAAATTCTAGAAATTATTTCTCTGAGAATGACAACCTCCCCCCCATATCCCTCGGGGCAAGGGTTTTCAGTTATGCCCTGGGGGCATATAAGGTTTTTTTTATAGAAAACAATGTTGTAGATATTTCAAAAAGAGCTCATTCGATTGGAAATTGAAAAGGCTAGTGCAATTTTTAATAGTCAAAAGTGACGGAAGGGGAACTTACCCCCCTCTCACGCCCACTATTTCCTCAAACACATCAAATAAAAATTTTGAGATATCGATTTTGCTCAACGTAGTTGAAAGTTCTGGAAATTAATTCTTTGAGGATGATAACCTCCTCAGAGCTCTTAGGCCGAGGGTTGTTAATTTTGCCCTAGGGGCCTATAGGGGTTCTACAGCAAGTTTCGTCGTATGAACGTCAAAAATGTCTCATTTGATTGGAAATTGAAAGGGCTAGTGCCCTTTTTAAAACACATTCAATCAAAGTTTAGAGATGATCCTTTTGTTAAATGTAGTTCAAAGTTCCGGAAATTATATATTTGTGGACGACAAGCTCCCGAGATCCCTGAGGGCAACGGTTGTAAACCCTGCCCCGGGGGCATCTAATGCTTTAATAGATAGCATCGTCTGGAAAAATTCAAAAGGGGATCAATTAATTGGAAATTGAAAGGGCTAATGCCCTTTTTAATAGTCGAAAGTGACTGGAGGGTAAATAACCCCCCTCTCATGCCCACCATTTCCAAAAACACATCCAATCAAAATTTTCAGATAGCCATTTTGTTCAACGTATTTGAAAGATCTGGAAATTAGGTCTTTGAGGATGACACTCCCCCAAAAGCCTTCAGGGCTAAGGTTGTGAGTTATGCTCAGGGGGCATATAAGGTTTTTAATGAAAGCTTTGTCGTAGAAACTTGAAACAGGAATCATTCGATTGGAAATTCAAAGGGCTAGTAACCTCTTAAGAGTAACCTCTTAATACCATAGCTTGGTTCTGGACAGAAAATGCTCGACGATGACCACGTCATTGTATATAGCTGACCAGAAACCAGAACTCCTGATGACTAAACAAGCACATAGTACTCTCACTGAAATAGACCCCCGTATCACCAAGGATAATTGTGGCAAGATTCCTGAGAGTTCGTATCAAATTGACAATTTTAACCTCCTCTGGGACTTTAATGCAAATGTCGGAAATGGTCGATCTTTCTACCCCGAGACCCTGGAAAACATGGACTAGGTCAAAGAAAGGAAAATAGAGAGCTGCTGATTGATTTCGCGATCCTCAATGACCTCTTAATAGGACGGACTTTGTTCCCGCATCGTGACATACACTAATACCCATGAACGTCACCTGACGGCCATACGAGAAACCAAATTGACCACTGACTTTCCGGAACATGGCGTTCAAGCCTAAGAGATATACGAACCTATAGAGGATCTGAAATCGACTCTGCCCTGAACCTGATGATAGCAAAACCGTGCCTGAAATTGAAAGGAATAACACTGCCAGAAGACACCCTCCAACCCACTTATCGAATTGCAAAAATTACTGGATAGGATAGTAAAGAGAGCCTTTCAAATCGAGGTTTCAAACCGATTTGAAGCCATGTCCATACCAGACGGTGCAGACAATGAGCAACGGCAGGAAAACGCGAAGAAGTGTTAAAACAAAGCAGCAAAGGCAACAAAAAGTTGCCTTACACCCAGCCTATTAGGCTTCGGTCACTTGTTCACCTGTGAGTCCAAGCCAATTCAGTCCCCCCTTTTGCATACAAGTCCAGTGGACATTGTCCGTTACGCTTCAACCTAAAATCAATCCAATCTTTCATGCCTTAGTTCTATGACTATCTACCTTAGTTCTGCCCAAGGAATGATGTATTTACGGGATGGATGATAGACTTATCTATCAACAAGTGAATTGAAATCATTTTTATACAATCCTAAATAGGGCTTATCCAGATTTGTCTCTCACTCACCCAGACTATCTGTCTTGGCTTCTTCTACAATTAGCCAATACTTGATGCCTGCAACTACTTGATTTTAATTAATCAAGGCAGATAGTCTGGGTGAGAGGCAAATCTCGCATAAGCCCTTTTTAGGACTGTATAAAAATTATGTAATTTCACTTGTTGACAGATAAGTATATCATCCATCCGCTCATACATCATTCCTAGGGCAGAACTAAGGTAGATAGTCATAGGACTAAGGCATGACAGATCGGATTGATTTTTATTGACACGTGAGAGACTATGTCCACTGGACTTGTATGCAAAATGGAGGACTGAATTTGCTTAGACTCACAGGCGAACAAGTGACGCAAGCCTAATAGGCTTGGCCGCTTGTAGTCTGAAGGTGGAACACCGTGTCATAGGATTGACAAATGACCAATAAGTCCCCTGGACTCGCTGGCGAACGACGAGACTTATAGATTCAAGTGTTTGGTTAAATGGCACGGGTAAACGGCGGAAGTAAGTATGACTCTCTTATTGGAAAAATACTTGTGTGTTAGCTTTTGGAAAAGCACGCCCGCCTAGAGTTTCAGGCAGGTTGACCAAGAATCTAAAACTGACACAGGACCGTTAGATTGCCTGGAATGACAGACAAACAAGGCACGCCCACCTATGGTCTCAGGCAGGTTGACCAAAAATTTAAAATTGACACAGGACCGTTAATTTTCCTGGAATGACAGACAAACAAGCGTCCAAATGCTAAAAGTGGGGCCCCAACTACCTAGAGTGTCAGGCAAGTGACCCAATTCACATAGCTCAGATAGTTGATCTAACAAAAAGTTTATTAAATATTGGTTTACCAACAAGTTGCCTGGAATAGCAAGGCAAACAAAAAACCCGAAGACCAGTGACTGTCAGACCAAACCTGGTAACTTATCACTGAAAGAAAGAAAATATAGCTGACCCTTCTCCAGAGATAAATTTATGAGCACCTGATACTCAAAAATGAAAAATACAAAGCCGCTAATAAATCAGTAAAGAAAAGCACTCGAACAGACAAGCTGAAGCTGGTTGAGCGTAAGCGACCGAAGACGAGGAAGCGGAAATAGTAGGTAGCTCCTGGGCATTGCACCGATTATAAAATGAAATAGCTGGCAAAAGATCTGTCGAGGAGGTCTGAGCCTGATACCTCGAAGAGCTGCTTAACAGACCACCTCAACAATCACCCTCAAATATAGGCGGAACTAAGTTCTAAGACAAAAATACATATTCAGAATTTACATCTTTTGACAAGTTTCATTATATTTGTCCAATTAACATAGTTTCAAATTATTCCTTCTAAATGGATTCTATTTTTTTTCTCTCTCTCTCTCTCTTTGACTCTCCTTTTTTTTGCATTTTATTTCGCTTTTCGCAATTGTCTTGTTTCTTTTTTTCATTTCTCCTTTTCCCTTCAAATTCCTCATTTGAGCTATCAAAGTTTATTCAAGTAAAAAACAACAAAAATACACACGAGTAAATGCTACTTAAAACCGTCTTCTGTTGCATCGTATTCTTCAGGAAAAAACCTTTCCATTTGGCTTTCAATATGCTTTTCTGCTCTAAGTCTTGCCTCTTCCGCATAAAAGTCTTCAGCTTCCTCATCAGCTTTCCTTTCTTTCCTTGTTCGAGCCTCCTTCATTGCTTCCTGTTTCTTAAGAAAAATACGAATGAGCTTCGAGGAATCAGCCTTGTCATTTACTTCATTCCGTAATGGCAAGACTAGTGGTTGTGGAAGTCTCGACACCTTTTCTACTCTTTGTCTGGATTTGTTCATCGCAAGCACAATCTAAAAACATAAGGTCCTCAAGAAAAGCAACAATTTATTTTTTTGGCTAAAATATTTTTTTCTGGCAAACCTAACTGAAAAAATACCCTTCAAACACACTTGCACTAATTTCAAAACTTCATAATATTTTTGGAAGTACTTCGGAGTGTCATCACTTCAGAAGTAGTATATTTTTTACTCAAATGTCAGTATGTTTGTCCACTTTATCATATTCTTTATTAAAACTTCTATGAATGGAAAGGGGCTGTTCTTAGAGAAATAAATTTACTGGCTGAAAAGAGCAGAAGTCTACGCAGATTCTTCCTTTGACAGAATGATCGAGCTCTACACTGCAAAAAAAAAAAAAACATTTGAAAGACATGAAAGGTAGGCCAATCTTTGAAAGACTTTAAGAAAAAAAAGACAAAATCTTTTGAAAGACAAAAAAGGTTTGGAAGAGCTCAGATAAGAAGGGATCTATGCCCTAAATTCAAGGAGGACGAGATAGTAAAGCCTAAAATAAATCCGGGTTGGAAAGGAATACCCCCATAGAGGAATTTAAAGCATGTAATTAAAACATAATATACACTAGAAGTTATATTTTTAAAACCTATTTTCAAGAACCAATTTTTATCACCTCTCTAGTCTCTTTAGAAAACTCCTCTTTAATATCAAACTGACTTAGGAATGAGATAAAAGAGGTGTAGAGTATAAAGCAAGGTTAGTGAGCACCAAACTGTCATATCCAGTACAATTTGCGAAGTGCTTCAATATTTTGTCAGAGTTCTTGTGGCCCCTGTGTGACACATTGGTAAATAAAATATGGGAGGGGGGGGTTATTCCTAGGGTTTTCCCTTAACAATTAAGGAGCAATTAAGTTGTAAATTAACATAATGAAGTGAAAGAAAAGAATCTGTAAATTCCTGATAATTATGCTACTGAATATAGAAAATAGAAATATAGAAAACAAGTACTGAATATTGAATACAGAAAGCTGAAAACTGAAAAAGAACCGAACTGAGAACTAAAAAAGAACTGAAAACTGAATATAGAAAACAAGACTGGTTATGTATAATTTTTGTATGTGAAGTCTCTTCACTAACCTTATTTATTCGAGAAGTATAAACACTTTTATTTTATGCATGTGAATATATTTAAAACTGTTGATGGTAAAGAGATTTCTTTAATAGTGAGAAGAGGATCCATATATGTCAATCCAAAGCAGATTTCCACTTTTCTTGCCTTTAAAATGTTTTTTATGTTTTAATTTATCATGAAATATTTTATAAATACTATTTTCTAAATTCATTGAATATTAATTTACATATAGATACACGTTATTCTTACTTTAAGCTAAGTCATTTATAAAAAAAAAAAAAAAAAAAAAAAAAAAAAAAAAAAAAAAACAGATTATCTCTTGGACCTTTGGCAGCATTTTGCGAACTCTTCTGAATATCACTGTTAAACTACAGTCCAATCAAAAATATCAACAATCTTATTCTTCATAATTCATGACCCTTTATGACTAAAGTAAGTATCTTTTTCTGTCTTTTTGACTAGCTGTTTGAGATTCGGGACCATTGTTTATCAGTTTTACGTAGAGTTTTTTCTTTTATAGATAGTTCATGCTTTTTCTAAAAGATATGAAAATATTTTATTTTGTTTACAACTGATCATTTGAATAACAATTAGTATTTTTTCTAATATGCATTATCACATTCTGTTGTGGAACCAGCACTTTTTTTTTATTATACCGACAGCTTCAGTTGACTATAAGAATGTTGCAAGCGCATAACTAATTTTGTTCTTGTGACAATTGTGGACCTCCAGCCAGAATGATGAATGAGACTTTACATTTTGGACAGCTGCATACAATTCTTGCCAGGGTCCAAAAAAGACAGATTTCTTCTATCCTTAAGCCAGAGCCTAAAATGTGAAAGCTGAAGAGAAATTTTAGTCTCTGTCAGTGACAACATTCTGAAGTTGTTCCCCCAAAGTTAGTTTCTTCGAGCCGTGATTCTGCTTTCAAATAAAAAGCTCCGTTCAAGGAGGCAAGTGTTAATTGAAGGTAGGTTAAAATTTAAAAGTGCTTAAGATTTATAATGGCTCCCAGGCCCCATTCAAAATAATTTCTTAGAGTAAACAGTAGATAAATGAATAGATCCGAAAAAGGAAGAATGTTCCCATCAGTTCAAAAGTGCTGCCATCTAATTTTAAAACCTAATTCTGTTTATGATTTCGGCTGAATTTGTCATTTAATTTTCTACGTTTGGGACTGAGGCAAAGAAATGGCATCACGTGTATATCCTAAAATTTGATAGTTCTATCACCGCTAAGGAAATTGGAGCTTAGTTTTTGTTCATTTGTTAGTAGTAATATTAGAAAGTTGGGCAAAAGCCAAGAAAAACTTCTAAGCTAAGTGGGTTACAAATTTTTCAGTGCTAAACAATGGTCCTTGGTGAGCTGATAAAAACATTTTATATTAAGTTTTCATACAAAATTCGATCATGGGACACACCCTTTTCAAAACTTCAAGAGACAGAAAACTTCAGTGTTTTGGTACACAACATAGGCAGCGCAATCGCGCTGCCTAAGTAAAGAACAATATTGGCACAATGTACTGTTTATTTTTTTTTCTTTAGACCAGGGCACTTCGTTTCGAAGAAGTTGTCATAGAAACGGGCTCATTCGACTGGAAATTGGAGTGGCTTGTGCCCTTTTTAATAGTCAAAAGTGATTGGAAGGAGACTAACATCCCTTCCACGCCCACCATTTCCCCAAACACATCCAATCAAAATTTTGAGATAGCCATTTTTTTCAGCGTAGTTGATTTCCAGTTAAAAATTATGTTTTGAGGAGGACACTCCCCCACAGCCCTCAGGGCAAGGGTTTAAGGTTATGCCCTGGGGGCATATAAGATTTTAATAGAAAATGTTGTCGTATAAACTTCAAAAAGGGCTCATTCGATTGGAAGTTCAAAGGGTTAGTGCCCTTTTTAATATTCGAAAGTGATTGGAGGCAACTAAACCCCTCTCAAGCCATCTTTTCCCTAAACACATCCAATCAAAATTTCGAGATAGTTATTTTGTTCAACGTAGTTGAAAGTTTTGGAAACTAGGTCTTTGAGGATGACAACCCTCTCCCCCCCCATAGTCCTCAGGGTAAGGGTTGTAAGTTATGCCCAGGGGGCATAAAAAGTTTTTAAAGAAAGTGTTGTCTTATAAACTTCAAAAAGGGTTCATTTGATTGCAAATGTAAATGACTAGTGCCCTTCTTAATAGTCCAAAGTGATTGGAAGGCAACTAACACCCCTTCCACGCCCACCATTTATCTAAAGACATCCAATCAAAATTTTGATATAACCATTTTGTTCAAAGTAGTTGAAAAGTCCGGAAACCATATCTTTGAGAATGAAACTCCCCACAGCCCTCATGGTAAGGGCTGTAAGTTATGCCCTGGGGGCATACAAGGTTTTTATTGAAAGCTTTGTCATAGAAACTTGAAAAAAAGCACATTCGATTGGAAATTCAAAGGGCTATTGCCATTTGAAAACTACTTTGAAATCTCAAAGTTGTTTTTGTTCAAAGTAGATGAGCCCTCAGGTCAAGGGTTGTAAGTAATGCCCTGGGGCATATAAAGTTTCTATAGATACTGATGTTGTAGAAACTTTAAAAGGGCTCATTCGATTGTAAATTAGAAGGGCTTGTGCCCTTTTCAATAGTCGAAAGTGCTTGGAGGATAACTAACACTCCTCTCACACCCACCATTTCCCCTAACACGTCCAATCAAAATTTTGAGATAGCCATTTTGTTCGACGTAGTTAAAAAGTCCGGAAATTATGTTTTCGAAGATTACACTCCTCCCACAGTCCTCAGGGCAAGGGTTGTAAGTTATGCCCTGGGGACATATAAGTTTTTTTTTATAGAAAGCGTTGTCGTAGAAACTTCAAAAAGGAACCATCCGATTGGAAATTGAAACGGCTAGTGCCCTTTTTAGTAGTCGAAAGTAATTAAATGGCAAGTAACCCCCCTCTCAAGCCTACCATTTCCCCAAACACATCCAATCTAAATTTTGAGATAGCCATTTGGTTCAACGTAGTTGAAAGGTCCATAAATTATGTCTTTGAAGATGATATAAGGTTTTTATAGAAAGCGTTGTCGTAGAAACTTCAAAAAGGGCTCATTCGATTGAAAATTGAAATGTCTAGTGCCCTTTTCAATAGTCGGAAGTGATTGGAGGTCAAATAACCCCCCTCTCACACCCAAATTTTCCCCAAACACATCCAATCAAAATTTTGAAATAGCAATTTTGTTCAGCGTAGTTGAAAGTTCTGGAAATTAAGTCTTTGAGGATGACAACCCCCACCCAAACACTAAGGGCAAGGGTTGTAAGTTATGCCCTGGGGCATATAGGATTTTTATAGAAAGCGTTGTCGCAGAAACTTCAAAAATGGCTCATTCGATTGGAAATTCTATGGGCTAGTGTCCCTTTTAATAGTCGAAAGCGATTGGAGGACAACTAACCCCCCTCTCACGCCCACCTTTTCCCCAAACACATACAATCAAAATTTCGAGATAGCAATTTTGTTCAAAGTAGTTGAAAATTCCGGAAATTAGGTCTTTGAGGATGGCAACCCCCCTCCCTACCGTCTCTGGGTAAGGGTTGTAAGTTATACCCTAGGGGCATATATGGTTTTTTTGAAAGCTTTGCGGTAGAAACTTGAAAAAGGGCTCATTCACCTAGAAATTCAAAGGGCTAATGCCCTTTTTAATATTCGAAAGCGACTGGAGGACAACTAACCCCCCTCTCAAGCTGACCTTTTCCCCAAACACATCCAATCAAAATTTTTAGGCAGCCATTTTGTTCTACGTAATTAAAAATTTTAGAAATTAGATCTTTGAGGATGATAACCCCCTCAGAGCCCTCGAGACTAGGGTTATAAGTTATGCCCTGGAGCATATAAGGTTTTTATAGATAGTGATGATGTAGAAACTTCAAAAAGGGTTAATTTGATTGGAAATTAGAAGGGCGTGTGCCCGTTTTAATAGTCGAAAGTGATTGAAGGATAACCAATATCCCTCTCACACCCACCATCTCCCCAAACACGTCCAATCAAATTTTTGAGATAGCCATTTTGTTCGACGTAGTTAAAAAAGTCCAGAAATTAAGTTTTTGAGTATGACACTCCCCCCCCCTAGCCCTCAGGGCAAGGGTTGTAAGTTATACCCTGAGGGCATATAAGGTTTTTTTATAGAAAGTGTTGTCGTAGAAACTTCAAAAAGGAATCATTCGATTGAAAATTGAAACGTCTAGTGCCCTTTTTAATGGTCGAAAGTGATTGGAGGGCAAGAAACTGCCCTCTCACGCCCACTATTTCCCCTAGCACATCCAATAAAAATTTTGAGATAGCCATTTTGTTAAAGGTGTTTGAAAGGTCCAGATATTAGGTCTTTAAGGATGACAATCCCCCCACAGCCCTCATGGCAAAGGTTGTAATTTATACCCTGGGGTATATAAGGTTTTTATAGAAAGTGTTGTCGTAGAAACTTCAAAAAGTTATCATTCGATTGGAAATTGAAAGGGCTAGTGCTTTTTATATAGTTGAAAGTGATTGGATAGCAACTAATTTCCCTTCTAAGCCCACCATTTCCCCAAACATATCCAATATAAATTTTGAGATATCCATGTTGTTTAACGTAGTAGAAAGTTCTGGAAATTAGGTCCTTGAGGATGACAACTCCCTCACAGCCCTCAGGGAAAGGGTTTAATTTATATCCTGGGGGCATATAAGGTGTTTATAGAAAGCGTTGTCGCAGAAAATCAAAAAGGTTTCATTCGATTGGAAATTGAAAGGGGTAGTGCCCTTTTTAATAGTCAAAAGTGATTGGAAGGCTTGACATTTTTATAGTAAAGACCGATGTGGGTACAACGTATTATTATTGTTTTTTTGTTTAGACCAGGGCACTTCGTATCGAAGAAGTTTTCTTAGAAACTTCGAAAAGGGCTCATTCGATTGGAAATGGAAAGGGCTAATGCCCTTTTTAATAGTTGAAAGTAATTGGAGGGCAACTAATCCCCCGCCCACGCCCAACCTCCCATTTGCCCATTATGTTTAAAAACTAAATGTTGCCTTAAGATTAAATCAAAATTCAATGTGTTAATGCTAATTCCCAATAAGCCCTCTTAGCAGTATCCCAAGAATGACTGACGGTATTAAATTCAAACTTTTGGGGCTACTTCTGCTCGTAAAATTCTACCAAATCAAAACAGTGTAAGTGCATCCAAGCTATCAAAGAAAGTAAACAGATTTTTTTTTGCGAATGGTATCAAGTTTTCTATTTCAGATCAACTAGAGGAGGTGTGAAACCAAATTAAGCACTACTTTTGGTGTCCAGATTTTTAAAAGGGTGTATGTTGTTAAAAATTGCTGAAAATTTTGCTCCAGCCTACAAATTGCAGGCCAATCTATAAAGTCTTGAAAAACGAAAAGATTTAACGTATTATTTTCCTTTTCCCTGAAAAGACTATAAAACGAACAGAAATTAATTACAAAAACTTTTTCCACAAAATAAGTTTTTCAAAGAAAAGTAAAGAACTCCATTAAACCAAAAATGAGCAAATATAAAATCAAATAATCCACCAAGCGTGAAATCTACGACAGATCAGCATCGATAAATAAATGAAACCCAAACCGAACAGAAATTACAATAAAAAACCGAGTCAAACTCAAAACAAACAGAAATTAACATGACTAGGGCTCAAAACCCCTATGCCCTCCCAAAGCCAGAACATAATTTGCACTTTACTGAAAAAAAATACAAATGAATGTGCATTGTCAGTTTAATATACAAATACTGATACTTAGTAATCAAGATGTTAATATTATTTGATTTATTAAAGTTATAAAAGTAAACATTTATATATTTTCAGTCAAGTGCAAATTATATTCTGGCCTTGGGAGGGCATAGGGATTTTGAGCCCTACTCATCTTAATTTCTGCTCGTTTTGAGTTTAACTCGGTTTTTTATTGAAATTTCTGTTCGTTTTGGGTCTCATTTATTTATCGATGCTAATTTGTGGTAGTTTCACGCTTGGTAGATTATTTGATTTTATTTTTGTTCATTTTTGGTTTAATGGAGTTCTTTACTTTTCTTTGAAAAACTTATTTTGTGGAAAAAGTTTTTTTAATTAACAAGAAAGAAAAATCGATTGAAAGTTTGTGCTAAAATCAGCTAAGTTCTTATTTGGTACAAGTAAGCAGGAGGCACTAAGTGGGCTGAATGCTCCTCCCCCTCCTCGGTAGCTTTTTAACATAAAATTTAGCATGTTGAATGTTGTTTGAACAGAAATCATGCAGTCTGTAAGAATAGAGAAACAATGTGGGCGACTAACCCTTATAACTCTCCTCCTCCAACACACCGTGGGCCCCTACCCCATTTCCAGATTATTAGGAGAAAGGCATGCTTAGTGCACCTTGTTTGATCATACAAGCATTCTTAACCTGTATGACAAGAAATCCAAAATGGGCCCAAAGCCTCTCCCTCACTTCCTTTCTCTACTTTTTAATAAAAAATTAGGCATGGGCACCTCGTTTGAACAAAAATTATACAAACATGTTCAATGCAGTATTATTTAAGGTACAAAGTAGGCACGTAGCTCCTCCAACCACTTTTCCTCCCATTGCGAACATCTCAGCAGATAGATAGCCACCACGCCCCTTGTTTGGCCCGGAATAACATAAAGAATTTAAATTGGTACGATAAACAACCGAAGTACCAGAGGCCCTTCAATTTTTCACTCCCCATTATCGAATTTTCTTTAGCACAAAGGTAGGCATTCTGAATTTGGTTTAACCGGAATCTTGCAAATGTCTTTAGTCTTTATGATTCAAGACACAAAGTAAGGCCTTGGACCCTATCCTCCAACTCTGTAACAGCCCTCGACCTTTTTTATCACCAACTTCCTAGGAGGAAGGTAGGCATATTACCCGTTATTTGAATCAGAATTACACACGGATTTTCAATAATTATGATTAAAGAACTAAGGTGGACAAGAGCCTACCCCAATTCTCCCACCAAAGTTTCAAAACAAACCTATTCATGCCGGAGTTTGTTTGAACCAAAATCCTACAAAAACTTTTTATCTTTATGACTGGACAACCAATTGAGGACTGGGCATCACCAACGCCCTTTATACCTCCACGTCAAGACTATCAGCCCAAAGGTAACCATGTTTCACCTTTTTTCAATCTACGCCGTGCAATAGTTTCAATCTATATCCTTTAAAGAGTAAAATGGGCCCTTGACTCCTCTAATATCCCTTTCTCCCCTATCCAACTCAGCTTTTTATCAAAAAGTGTAAAAGTTGCATCCTACTTGAAAAGAATCATATGGAAAATTTCAATCTCTATTATAGGAGGAGCAAAGAGGGCATGTGTCATATCCAACAACAACAACTTTTCAACAAAAAACACAAACAGGCTTTTTTTCATCAATTTGCTTGAAATCTGCGAGGCAAGTACTTTAGGCCAATGAGATATGAGAAGGATGATTTTAACAGGCATAGTCCATCTTCTGCATGAGAGTGCTCAGATCTACTACGAACTTACAGAGCAAGTGATTTGCACCATCAAATAGACAGAATAGATTTTCAGCGTTGAAATGCCAAAACAAAATGTCAAGATGCGCTTGAAATTTTGACTTTTCGTCTTTACAGTCCAAATGTTAAGTATAAATATTGAAGGATTCCTCCAGTATCACGAAGATTGACTTGTAAACAAGAGCCATAAAGCTGTTCATCTTCAGGGACATAAATTTTTGAACTTGTCTACCTTTTAATCGTTTCCAATCGTTTAGGCTAAAATATTCGTCCTGCACACTAATGGTTATGTATGTGGGACATTATATACGTGGGAAACACTCTACATGTGTGGAACCAATTATATATGTGGGAAACACTAAATCTTGTAGTAAATAAAAAAAAAAATCAGTCTGTTTTTACAACCAAATCAGGGCCGTGTCCAGGATTTTTATTCAGAAGGGGAAGGGGTACCCAAAACGTCGTATTCCACGGGTTGAGGATTAAGAGTTTTAACCCCTGTATTTTTAAAAACCAATTTAAAATCGGAGGAATATTTTTTAGCGTTATAGGGGAACAATTATTATTTACTGTATTTTAAGGACAACTCTAGGAGCCTGAGACACTTTTTGGAGGGGAGGGGGCTCTGGACACGGCTTTCCACAAAATAAACTTGGATCAAATAATTGGTGTTGTATTTTAGGCAAAGTAATGTAGCCTTCGATTTCAAATGCTTTGCTTTCAGAAATGACAGCAAAAATTTAGCTAAATTTTATGTTTTTGGACAAAGAAACACAGTAGTTACTTATGTATACTACTAATACTACTATCAAATATGTAATTTACAATAGGCAATTCGTCAAAAGTAACTGCACTTAGTTAATTGCGAAAAACGAAACCAGTGTAGTCCCCGCAACTTTTCTGTTGGTGAAGCGGATCAAAGATGGCTGCATCCCTTTGAGTTTCCCAAGCAAAAAAATCTAGTTATTGTCTACATTTGTGCTTTTTCCATCCAAAGAAAGGATAAAAAGACAAACACGTGCCTCAAACTTGACATTAAGAAAAAAAAACAAGTCAAACTTGGGTCAAGTCTTCACAAGTCAAGTATGCTTCCCCCTCACTCCATGCTTGTCTTATCCTTTAGGACTTGATCTGGATCCTAAGCAAAACGATTTATTTTTCAAAGGCAATGAATAAACCGAACTTCATGAAAAAAAAAACAAAGAATAAACCAAACTTCATAAAATCTTACAAGCCTTATGAGTCGGGAGGGGGTGAAGGCATGAACTTGATGGCATTGTACCGTGAATAATATGTGATATATTTAAAATATAAAAATATTGTTTCCTTCTAAGGATACTTCCAATATAAATGCCTCGCAGCATTCCAGACGTTTTGTTTTATATATGTGAAGTGTGGAAAAGCTACCGGTCGAATTACGGCATTAATCAAGGGAGACGGTTTTGAATTTCGCGAAAATACTTGGCAATAAAAAAATCACGAGACAATGTCTTATACAAAGTTTCAGAGGAATTTTCAAGTTATCATAGGAATATGAATGTCTAATCATCAAAATATTGAAAATAAATTATTTGACAGTCAGTTAGTACAATAATTTTAGGTTTCAAACATAATGAATCATTATCGGGCTATCCACGGGCGTTGGGCCAATAGGGAAATATCTATTAAAGCGCAGATTCGAGAATGTGATATAGTAAAGAAAAAGTGTTTTTAGTGAGACATTATATTCCTACCATTCTGCGATACACTCTGAATTTATCATTCTGATCGCATTACTTATATTTGTACGTTGCTGTATACCTGAAAATGTAAGTCTCAATAAACCCATTACTTTTCTATTTGTGTTTGTTCTTATTATATGCCTGTATCTCACCGCAAAGTAGATAACTAGTTCAAATGTCTCTATTGGAAACGATCCTAAGGAATCTGATTTCTAATTAACACTAGAAGTAATCCATAAGGAGACCCAAGGAAGCGTGGTTACATTCCTGGATTAATGGTTGGAGAACTTCTAACCTACTGTAGTTACATATTTTATTTTCTCTCATAGGGAGTGGCGCGGTCATTTTTCTACCCCTCCGTTATACTCATCCCTTTCCCCCCTTACGAATGATGCAGCCTTTAGCGGCACAAGTTTATATCAACTTAGCGGCTTAAGGTAAAACCTAAGCGGTACAAGTGCAGCAATTCCATAACGGCGCAGGTGGCGCGATAATTAATAATACAGCTTAAATCCTTAATGTCAAAAGTGCCACGGTCATAAGTGGTACAGGGCCGACAACCACACAAAATTCCCCCGGTGCAAGTGGCGCAGCCGGTAGAAAATTCCCCCGGTACAAGTGACGCTGTTGGAAAACTTGGAGGAAAACATGCAAACTAGTTATGCTACAAACTTCTTAATTTAAATTTAAATCATTGGATAGATACAGACTTATAATAAAAAGTGTATAGGCCTATAACCGCTAAGCTATAATAGGAAACCCTTTTAGAATATCTCGTAGGAGATAGCAGTCTCCCTCAAATAGGTTAAGTGAAAAAGTATTGTGAGTGTATAATTTTGTGAAGTTGGTTTAAATATTTCAAACGCAAAAATGTCAGAAGAATTAAGCGAACTATTTATTGCACAAACGTTGGTCGCGAAAAATGTAGAAATAACAAAATCTTTTCCTTAATATGATGGAGAAACAGATGTCGACGAGTTTAAAATCCAATTGGACAAATTTTTATAATTAAAAAAAAAACAGAGGCAGAAACGGTAGTCTGTATGCTCCTCCTAAGATAAAAAGAGCAAGCTTTAGCCTTCCCACAGCTAATTTAAAATGCTCTAGGGAATAATGTATGTTGTCATAAAAATACATTATAAATACCGTTAACGAGGCTCAGATTAGATGTATCGAAACAATTTCAACAAAAAAATTGAAACACGGAATTGCAAGCTTTGATCATTCATAGATTGTGAGAAACTATTTACATCATATACAAATTCCAGTAGAAGCAATATTTGGAAAAGGTTTAGGAGACTTCTATGAAAAAATCATGCAGCACACCCTTCTGCGAAGACTTACCCCATAATTATGTAGCATGGTAGTATCCAAAAATGTTCAAACGCTAGATATCGCTGTACAGGAGGTCGGCCGACGGGTCGAAATTTACATGATTGTGGCAAACCACAGTAAAACAAAGATAAATAGCCTAGGTGAATCGACCGCAAGACTAACCTCCCTTGAAGATCAGGCTTCTCCAAATTTCTTTTCAAGGGATAAATCCCTAGTGCCACAAAGAAATAGAACGCAAGAACCCACTAGGCAGAAAACAGTACGTTTTCAGCCCATTAAACCAATCAATTATACAAATAGTTCCACAATCGTAATATGCTATAATTGTAATCAACTTGGACATATTGTGAGAGTGATATTTTAAGCCCAGCGATATAATGGTACCAGGGGATACTGTCCGTATTACACACAACCATGGCAACCATTTGTTCGGGAGAACAAATTTTAGTGCCAGTGGTGCACAAGGCTATAGCCTGGGAAGATTACACCCACCAGTACCTCACAATGCGTACCAACCGAATTTGTGTAGCCCTCCCCCCAATAGACAAAACAATTATCAATTCGAAAACCAAATTACTTTTCAGAACGATAATGTGGAAAGGATAATATACAGAAATTCCAAAAATTTACCGACGGGAAACGCAAATTTTTTAAGGCAGTGGCATTTACGGTTCACATCAGTACCTGGTTGTAGCGCGAAACAACCAAACTACCATATTGATAAATGGCGAAATCGGCAAGCAAATATAAATCCTTTGGTTAGAGATCACTAGGGCAAATCTAAGTCCCTATTGCGGACACCGACGTATGAAATAGATCCGCAGGGAAATGTGTCAGGCCCCTCAGAATAATAAATTGGACCCAGAAGGGGCCCAGAATATCTTATAGGTTCACTTCAATAGTAGTACCGTCCTTTAATAACAGTAATAATAAGTTATCTATATTTAATTATTTTTTTTGTGGAAATTATTCACTTTAAGACCCTTATTTACTTTGGTGCAATGGTTAATTTCGCAATCTGATGTGTATTTAATACATTGCTTTTGTATACCGCACGACGAGAAAACGATGATGACCACAGTTTAATAAGCGTTACGGGACAAAAATTGAGTACAGAAGGTTCAACTTGCCCTGACGTAAAAAGGGATTATAGAATTTTTCTGACATACTTTATAATATGCAACAATTTTCCGTATGAAGCCATCATAGCCGCTAATTTTTTTTAGGTCGAATAAAGTATTACTAGATGTAGCGAACGAAAGGCTCATATACCCGGCAAACTCCAAGTTTCCTACTTTAACAGGTCATAGTCGAGTTTTTGAAGCGGGCGCAAAAGAAAGTAAAATTTATGGTAGTGTACTTACACAATCTTTCTCAACTCGTTTCCTGCCACAGTGGAAATGATATAACCAGGATCGTGCTGCCTTTTCCTAGGAGACATTAAAAAAGTGACGTAGATTTAAACAATAAGTAGATTAAATCGGCTAATACAAAAATAGGAGATATGCGACGATATAGGTCAAATGAAATGAAGGAAATAGTGGAATTATGGAAAAAAGTAGTGAACCCAAATACGGTTCAGGCGCAACCAATGTTATTGCCGGATAGCGCCAGTCTAAATTTAATAGACAATCAAAATAAAGAAAAATATTATGGATTCGCAATACGGAAAACAAAAGTCCCTCCCAAAACGATGCAAAGAATTCAAATATCACAGATGATTGAACCAGTGGATAGCAAATCCAAAATATGGCTCGCGATCCCGTCGAATGAAATTCCTGAAAATCTGTTATGCGAAGAACAGAATATTTCTTACGACAAAGGAGAAGGTTTTATTTGGGTAACTAATAACCACGAAAATGATACAATTACAATAAAAAAGGGAACATGTCTAGTTCAAATCCAAGTTATCTCGGAGAATGATTTAGATAGATGGGAGAACTTCAAAAGAAACCTAGTTAACGACATTAAAACGTCAATTAACAAATACCCTCTAACTAAATCGCAATTTTTAAACAAATTTAATATAGATCATATTACGGACTTATAACTTAAGAAACATTTATGCGAATTATTGAAGAATTTCAAAGATGTGTTTTCCGAATCTGAAGATGACATCGGACTGATACCGTTTTATGAACATTCAATTCTAACGACCGGTAATCCTGTCGCGGAACAGCCATATTGTGTACCGTATAAGCACAAAGAGTGGTTAAAAAATAAAATTCATGAATTAGAAAAAATGAGATTATACGTCCCAGCATAAGTCCGTATTAAGCACCTGTGATCTTGGTCCCAAAAAAGAATGGTGACCGGAGACTCGTAGTAGATTATAGAGCCCTTAAAAAACAAGTAGTTAGTGATAAATTTCCTTTACCAAGAATAGATAAAATTCTTGACTCTACCTCAAGTAAAAACAAATTTATGACTCTTCTGGACCTGACTCAAGGTTATAACCAAGAGAAAGTTTCTAAAAAAGATGTCTATAAAACTGCGTTTTCTACAACTGAATGCGGTTCCTATGAATACTTAAGAGTACCTTTTGGACTTTAGACAAGTTCAAGCACGCTATGTAGACCCTTATTGCATCTATTAATTGGATTAAACAATATCATTCACTTTGTTGATGATGTCATATGTATAGGAGAAAACGCTGAACAACACTTAGCAACACTAGCTAAAGTGTTCGAGAAATTCAGAGAGGGCAATTTATGCCGGCCTGAAAAAGTAAATTTATTTCAACCTAAAATTGAATTTTTAGGAGTAGTGGTGAGGCAAGGAGAGATATCCCCAGACCCAGATAAATTAAAATGTTTTAAAAACCTCAAACGCCCCAGAATTATGAAAGAATTAAGAGGAATTCTAGGCCTTACTGGCTATTTTAGAAAATTTTTGCGCAATTACGCCCAAATTGCGAAACCCCTCACGGATTTAACTAAAGGGAACTCCCAAAATGTTACCTTGTTCCGGGAAGCTCAAACTTCCCTAGACCGTCTCAAAAAGGCACTCACTTTAGAACCAATAATAACGCTGGCTCATTTGGAAAACGGACAATTCGTGGTCACAACCGATGCTAGTTCGAAAGGCATCGGTGATAGTCTTTCGGAAATAATTCCCATAGGAAGCACTGATCCTTTACAAGGACCGTCTAATCAAAAAGTAATAGAAAGAGTTATATGCTATTCGAGCAGAACTGTATCAAAAGGCGAAAGTAATTATTCCGCCACAAATCTGGAATTATTATCTATAATCCACCACTTGGACAAATTTAGACACTATTTAATTGGTAGAAAATTTATACTACGTTCAGACCATAAAAGCCTGCAATACCTGCGCACATTCAAAAACCCCACGTGAATCCTATCTAGATGGATTATGAAAATCCAAGATCTAGATTACGAATTTGAATATTTAAAAGGTAAACAAAATGCAGCTTGTGACTTCTTGATTAGATTCCCAGAAAATACTCCGTCGGAGATGAAAAGCAACAAGTTTTTACTTTATGAAACTGAGAAACCGAGGACGCCGTCGGAAGCCGAGGAGAATGAAATTAACGCTATCAATACTAAGAGTAAACATGAATATAAGAAAAACAAAGTCAAAGACACAATAAAGGAAAATAAGGATAACTAATGTCCCTTGTCATTAGAAAATGTAAAAAGAAATAAAAAAAAGGATGAAATGTGCTTAGCACTTATTAATTATTTTGTGAATGATGATGCGTTACCAGATAAATTCAAAACTCTTTGAAAAGAAATAGATAATTTTTACTATGATCTTGATGAAGAAATATTATGAAGAATTGTGACTGCTAAGGCAAATAGAAACCAAACTTCAATGATACCTGTCTTACCCCAAAACTTAATAATACCTGCCTTTGAATATTTTCATTCAGATATAGGTGGAGATTTATGAATAACGAAAACTTTCCATAAATTAAAACAATATTTTTATGTGCCGTCGGCATTAACAAAACTTAAAGAATTTTTATGTAAATGCGAAGCGTGTAACTTAAGAAAAAAACCCAAGCCTATCTTAGCCCCCGATGGGAAGAGTCCCGGTAGCGAGGTCCCCCTTCGATATTGTCTCATTTGATTTATATGGAACAAGTGGAGGCTTACCTATTTCCAACAGGGGCAATACTTGTATTCTTTCAGTTATAGATCACTTTTCGGGATTTACTTTTGCAAAAGCATTAAAGAATCAAGACGCGTACGCCACGAGTAAGGAATTAGCGAAATTATTTTTAAAGTTTGCATTCCAAACAAGGTTTTAAGTGACAACGGAATTAATTTTGTATTAAAAGAAACAACAGACTTAATGAGTTTTCTTAACATAGAGAAATTGGTGACGTCCCCTTATCATCCACAAGCTAATGGTAAAATAGAAAATAGGCCTAAAATATTTTCGAATGTATTAAGCATTTATACAAAAGACATTAGGAACGACTGGGATCAATTCTTACCTTATTTAACTAACATATTCAATACTGCTTATTCAGAAACAACCAAAAAAACCTTTTTATTTGTTATTTGACCGCGACTTCAGAATACCGTATCGTAGTATTGTCGAATTTCAAAATAATTATAATAACTCAGAGGATTAGAAACAAGAGTTCATAACAAGAATGAGGAAAACCTGTAATATACTTAAGGAAAGAGCTGTAAAAATGTAAACCAGGTGGATATCTAAAAAGCCTACGCAGATCCAAGAGAACTATAGATCTCAAGAGACGAAGTTGTGTCTAACTAAGAAATCAGGCGAAGACAGAAGGCAAAAAACTTTCCAATACACACTCTAGACCGCATTGAATTGTCAAAATGTACTATAACGATTTTACTTTTAAAATGGCCAACCCCGATAATGGAAGAACTTACAAGGCACACATTAGCCGAATAAAAAGAGCCAAATTTCCGGAAAGATGGGTATCGCGTCCCTCTTCTACCGAGTCGTCAGACGCAGAAGACGAACCCCCTAAATCAAGGATAGCCGATTTAAAACCATTTAATTTCAAGCAAGAATATTTCGAAAATGATAGTGATGAGGAAAACTTTGAAGAATTTTTAGCCATGAAAAACCTAGTTATTCCTAAAAGAAAATCCCTAATACCAGTAAAAATAACATCCCCGAATAGCCGAAAAAGTTCGTCGTTAGAGAGCACAGGAGAATAAGATTATACGATATCTCCGAAAATCCAATTTTTTCCTGATAGAATTTTGACCCCTTGTCCCCCCAAAAGATTTCCAGACGATATGCTTTACCCAGCAACCCCAATAGAGAGACCCCTGTCGCTATAGGAGGAACTGAACAGAGCTGTAGAAACTCCAGGTATTATTGTAAAGAAAACTCCTCCCAAAGATTCAATTAAAACAAATCTGTGAGAAGCTATGGATCTAATAAATTTCCCCATAAAAAAAGGAGCAAAGTACATTGCCTTAGAATCAAACTCCCAAGGATGACCAGCAAGGACAATATCATGATATAACCGTGTCCAAGGTCAAGCCTAAACAATGGACTTCATGGAGGGAAACACTAGTACAAGAAATGCCCCATCCCCCTGAAAACATGGCATTTAAACAGTGGAGGAACCCCTCAAAAACGTTTGATTCCTCTCAGAGCTCTGTCTTTCAAATCTCCCGAGTTGAAAACTCAAAGCGAGGACTTAGAGAATAAACCTTCTACTTCCAGAGGAGTAGAAATTTATAGTTCCGAAGAATCTGACGGCAAATCAGACCATGTGGTTGTTAAAGAAACGGCAATGTCAAAATCAACTTCAGCGGCCGAGCATGCAAAAGAAACAAAACTGAACGGTCAAGAATTTTTGAAAAAACAATACAAAAAGTTTGATCTTATATCCCTAGCAAAACTGAAAAAGAAAAAACCGCAAGAAGTCGAGGAGAAAGTAACGACACAATTGGGTAGAACGGTTAAAAGCCTGATAGATGGAATTACCCTTAATCAGTACAGGATTAAGAGATTTTTAATGGATAGCCGTCATAGAGGAATAATAATTTAAAAACTTTTAGCTCACAAGTAAAACTCAAACAACTATAAAAATGCTATAGAAAAATTTTGTTCTACATATATCAGTTCCCGAAAACAAATTCTAATTAAAAAGTCACATTGCATATAATTAATTCGAATAATTTCCTTTAATATAAAAAGTCTACCCGTTCCATTCCAGTGCGATGTATCCAGTCCAACTGAAAGAAGCCGGGGTGTTGCCTGACGGTTTAGAGTGTGGTGGAGAATAATATTGAAGTTTCCCGGGCCACACCCCGAGCAGGTAGACTGGCCCCCCAATCTCCCAATTCCAGGACAATTCCCAATTCCAAAGAACATTTCAAGTGAAATTAAATTGAAAATTTGTGGAGGCACTGTTAACTATGAGAACAACCCAAAGGTTAGGCTAAGAGTTTTTATATAAATGACAATGTTTCATATTGTACCTCCCGAAGCAGTATTATCGACTGTAAAGCTACATAATTTGATTTCAAATATAAATGGCTAACAAAACAGGCCTGATATAGGAAGCTTGTGATCGACTGATGACGACAAGTGGTGTTTAAAGTTAAATTTGGAACACTATGCCTACTGAGTAGCCCCCTTACGAAAGACAACTGTACCTCTACAAAAATGAACCAATCAATCGAACAACCAAAAAAACCCAATTATCGAAATTAAATGACGGATTCTATATGGTGGGAAGATTGTGTTCCGTCAAAACTACAAACGGTGTTTCGTTCAGTTCGTCGGAGAGACAGTTCCTAGACTCCTCCATGAAAATCAACTTATATTTCTACAAAATGACCCATGGAAACCATTCCCAACTCAGTATTAAGTTGTGTCATCAAACTCAATTAGATGGACCATGTTTTGTGGGAGGTCTGGGAGGAGCTCGCCTTCAGGCAGCGTTTGGTTTGTTGAGGTCGAGCTCGTCCTCAGTTTTCTTATGAAAAAAAAACAACCCATGTTCTAACAAAGGCTGATATTATCAAAAACGAAAATTACCAGTACAAAACGTCTAAGTATGAACTGATCATTTTCAGATCATGGCAACAGAATCAAAGCTTATCCGTAAGGCGATAATCGATACTGAATTTATCACAATAACGAATGCGAAGGAAACCATTATATATTCGGCAGCTATGTTGGTGGTTGACAAAAAAGGAAATCAGATATATGCGAAAGAATGGGATTTAACCTACAATCTTAAAGGGTACGCACCCCACACTTATAAGTATGGATTAGCACTCCCAAATACCCCTAAATATCATCTGGCTAGAGGGAAATTCAAAAAAAAATATAGGAGGAGAAGCGTGAAGTAACTTAGTTGTTTACAACTGTTAATAAAACGTCTACAAAAGAATCTCAGTATCAAATATTTCTACTCTAAAGGACCCACTCAAACAGACCTTTTACTCCTTGATAAATGCAGAGCCCCCAAAATTTGCTATAATCTAGAAAAAATCTCCAATGTGTCAAATATGAAGGCATACATCATCCTTTGTCAGAAATCAAATATTAAAAAAAAACTGTATTCAATCCCGAATCCGAGGACTATAAACTCCAGAGTAGTATGTTGTTTCTAAAATGAATTAAAACACACCACGTAAAAAGAAACGCATATAAAAATAATAGCAAAAAAACTAAAAGAAGATTCTAAACTCTAAACCTAACAAAAAAAACATCATAACCTCTGTTTTCGAAATTTTTTCTTCGCAAATAATAATAATAATAATGAATCAAGTGAATAAATATTAATGAAACAGCGTATACTCTACGCAAAGGTAAACCATTCATTTACCTCTTTGCTTAGAGGAGTAATAACCTTACGAGATTGATAACTATCTAGCATCTCGATAACTATCTATTAGTTATCAATAATAGGAATATGTAACTATGGAATAAATTAATCGCATATATATAAATTATTTTGTCTTAGTGCAGATTCTAATAAATTTAGTAGCAATAATAAAAATAATCTTATTAAAAGGCTTATAATGAAAATAAGTTACCAGCGTATTCATATGTTGCTTACTCGAAAAATATAATATAAAATTAAGTCGTATAGTAATCATTAACTAAGTCTTTAAGGTATATCTCAACCAGTCATAAAGGCATATCACAACCAGGGTAAAGATATGACTTCCGTAACCATTCTAATCCCAAGATATAATCCATAAACAGAAATTCTATTTTGCTTTTACAATTTAGTTTTGTTCGAGCAATGCAATAAAACAATTCAAAAATTGAATTGATATAAATTAATATAATAAAATAGCCCAAGTTAAAAGTTAAAACGCCCTAACTATTTTGAAAAAAATGAATTCCGCAAAGATAGGTAAAATTAATGATAAATTAATTCTAGAAACAAACAAAAAGATGAGGCTTAAGAATATCATCATAGTTCTCGTTGTTCACGCAGCCAACCAAGATATCGTAAAGCATGGAGTAATATTCAAGCATGAAAATTCATTGCTAGCTAGCCATAATGCATGGAAAATTTTTATGAAATTGGACCCCAAACCCTTCAAAACCATGTTTCAACAAGTAACAAGACTAGAGAAAAACGAATGAACACAAAGAATCTATATTTCAATTCCTAAGGTCGGATAAAGGATTAAAGGCCAGTAAAATAATGCATAGTAAGGATAATAAAGTTTCCAATTCCAGTTATCCCCAAACTAAAATCAAAATTCGTAATAGATGACTTTGATAAGAAAATGGCAGAAATTGATATGACACTTGGAACGAGCACTAAGGAAGATAGAAGGAAAAGATCAGCGAATAATAGTGAATACTTGTCGAGAGACTTTACTGCAATGAAATCCACAGAAAACTCCAAATTACTGACTACAAGGAAAGGAAAACATTATGATGGAAATTACGCAATGATAAAAGAACTACCAAGCCTTTGGACTTTTTTCAAAGAATCATGGCAAAGTCATGCTGAGAAGAACGTCACGAAACGAATATCATACAAACTAAGAGAGGAAAATGAGAACATACAAGATACTAACCCAAGTGAATTAGACAAATCAAGAAACAATTTCTCAAGTATCCAACAGGATAATGGATAAGCAAATCTCACAGAAGGAAATGAAAAAGATATCAAAACAACCAAACCTACGTATGAGACCCCAACCAAAGAGACAAAATCTTCAATATTGGAAACCGCGGCAACCCTCTTGCCAGAATTCATAGCACTTCGAAACAAATCATTTGGAAATTCGATCATATTTCCTCTTCTGAAACCCCCGATACGTACAAAATGTACTGGGTCAACAGAACCAAAATTTATACGCACAAATTTCGTTAAAATGTTCCTTATAGAGATACATTCAATATTCATGGTAAGGCATACCAAGCGACAAACAATTGAAGTACAAGAGCTTAGGCCAGAAGATAAGAAAAATAACTATAAAAAAGAGTAAGAAGATAATTAAGTACATAAGAAATGTTGGACAATAGACAGTAAACGTACTTGGGCTAGACTAGCCGTGGTCGACGAGCCAAAAAAAGAAGTTATCTAACCATTACCTAATATAAATGAGAAAAACACCCCAAAAGTATCATCTCATCAAGCCTTCTTAATATTATACAGACAAAGACTACAAGCCTTATTTGAACTATTTAATACGGAAATACAAAAATTAAAACAAAGTACCACGAAGCTTTTTGAAGTATTCATTCGAAGAAATAAATACCGTAGGTCTACAAGCCTAATTCCCATCATCGGAAAACTCGCCTCCCGCCTTTTTGGTTTGATAACGGAGGAAGACTTAAACATCCTGAGGGAAAATGTAAAAAAGTTAAATAATGCCATGAACGGAATGTTACACGTCCAGAAGATACAAGCCAGTATAACAAATTACCAGAGAGATAAAGTTGAAATTATATCTAAGAAAATCTCAAAAACTGTAAACGTAATGAATTAATTAAGGAACTTAGTGGATCGCGTGGTGACGGACGCGAGCCTTACCATGGTATTACTGGATATAATAACAATGTCATTACTAACCCTAGCAACGGACGTTAGTAAGTTCGAAATCGCATTATTTGCCCTCACGGGAGGAGCCTTGTCTTACGACCTGGTAGACCCTTCTAACCTAAAAAGTATTTTAGACGAAATAAAAACGCACCTAATGTTTGGTTAACATTTACCCATAGAAGCAGAAGTATCAAATGTATTCCTTTACTATACTAAATTAGAAGTTAACATCACGGAAATTAATGAACAATTATTTGCAGTAGTTACGATTCCATGTATAAGCCAACAATCCATATATGACTTATACAAAATTTCGACCTTCCCTGCTAATATAAAGAAGACAAATTCATTTATGACTATAACACCGGAAGCAGAGTATTTACTTGTTGATCACGATAGACGAAAATACGCACTAGCTAATCCACAAGACTTAAAAGATTGCGTATCACTCAAAAACCTAGTATGCCAGCTTACGTTACCTATTTATAACGTCAAATCTGTATCTTGTATGTTAGATATATTTTTGAAAGACACACAACAGGAAGAAATACCTAATTCGTGCGAAGCTTTGATAGGGAGTACTAAACGAGAAATATTCATACACCTTAGAAATGATCTTTGGCTATTTTCTGTTCCAAAAGAAACTGTTGGAACTTAGTCTTGTTATAATAATAGTGAAAGAATCGATCCAAGTTACAGGACCGAATTACTATTACAAGATCTGGGTACGATAATCATAAGACAAGGATGTCGACTTATAACTAAATAGTCAACAGTTCAAACGCCGTTAATAACCACGAGCACAAATATAATAAGTCCTAAAATTACCAATTTTAAGGCAATCAACCTGTCGTACACTATTCCCAATATAGAAAGTGAGGAAATGAAAACCTCAATATGGTCCAAAATAGAAAAGAATAAAGGGACATTACCGCTTACAAAATAAGAGAACCATTAGACTCCGAGATCCCCCAATTTACTAATGAAGACCAGAGATTAACGCACGTGGATAATAGATACGGATTATTCTCAACCAATTTCTGGTGGAACATGATACTGACCGTATGTTTCGTATTCGCGATTTCCCTGATTGTGAGAACCTTACTGACTTTTAATAATGAAAGAATCATGGGACTAAGAAGGCAAAACCCAAAAAAAGAAAACGGGGAAACAACGGAAATGCAAAAGCTCAACCCAGGATCCCACAAAAACATCCAAACATAAAAAGAAAAAACTTTGGAAAACAAGTGGGTTAACAGGTGTTCTCTCGTCCTTGCTATGTCTGATTGCCTCATTGTAATTCTCATTTAAGTAAAATTGTGTGGTTACGACACTGCAACATGTGTTTCCTAAGCAGCAGGGACGTACGTTAACAATGCAGGCTTGAGATATATTGCAAACTGAGACCTCAAACATGATAATGCAACGTAACTTATGTTTAAATTGTTATTTGAAATATTAGGTAAAATGAAGCAAGGGTCGAGGGAAATTAAAACAAAGTGTTTTGAATAGCATATACTAATGGGCATTAAAAAAGAACTTACTTAAAGTTAAAGGATACAATCTCTTATTTAGCAACCTTTAAATAAAAGAACAGAATAACTTCCTATGCTTTATATATACCCATGGAAATTCTATATATTTGAAACCAACATGATAATAATGTCGTTTTGTTAAAATCAATATATGTGTAATAATATTAGTGTATTTGTTCAATATTGTCTTGTAGCGTAAAATTCACCATAAATGTACCCAATCGTATTACCTATTATGTATTAGGACTACTCGTTTCATAGAACGTGTGATTCTGCCTCGTTGTTTTTATTACAGGAATTGGAATGAGCTATCGGAAATCATTCATTACAATACCTAGTCCAGTGCAGATACAACCTAGTAGCATCTATTTTCATCATCCCTCAACCAACGAAGAGTGCTCACCATAAATTACAGGCAACAAAGCTAGGACGAAAATTACGGTTACCTTTTCGATCGTTGTTTCCTCGATCACAAACCATATTATGTATCAGGTAACACTATCTAATAAATCTCAGTATCCAGTGCATTATCGAACTATATAAACACATCAATCCTGACAACCCCATCGACCAGTACAATATACATTTACATAAATATCCTCCTGATAGTTGTTTGGAACCAATATACCATGTAATTGTATAGTTACGATATTAGATGAGCCCAAACTATGTACGCGTCAAAGCATTAAGCGTTAAATTACTTTCGACAATTTCTCGGAAGCCATCCTATCACCTTTATCAAATGCGAAAAGTTCCTATCTCTGTTATCCCATAAATGTTACGAGATAATTTCTGAAAAATGAACCTGGAAACTAACCACTGAATTACAGAAACCAAAAGTAACCCCAGTGACTAACCCCTCAGTGACAATATAATCTTCCCACAAGTTAAAGACGATACGTTGAAGAAGTTACTAAAGTTTGATGTCGACCCATTCCAAATCCAAACATCAATTCCCCTGTGATTAACCAAGGAATCACCGCAAAAGCTAATAGATACAAGCCATGCACGAACAATTTTAGAAGAGAACTATAACCTCTAAGTGCACGAACGAACAATTTTATACGAGAAATACATTCTCTATGTGCTTCAAAATAGCCCAAGAATAAAATTCTAAGAAGAGAGTCAACCCATCTATTACCGGCACGATCCCAGTGTTCAACCCCTTAACGATAATAAACTTCCTAAAGATAGCAGGTGGGAAAGAACTTTAATATCAAAATTCCACACACCTGTACCTGGAAGTATCTTCCCGTTTGACAATTAGAGAAAGAGTTTCGTCCAAGATGAACATAACCATGCTCGAACTATTCTGTGAAGAAACTTTATTGTAACTGTTTTAAAATTTTTTGCACAAGACGAAAATAGTGAATGACCATAATTTACAACAGAGAGAGTGAGTACACTAAGAGACACGTAATGTGGTGAAGAAGGTGTGAATTTGTATATGCCACATTTTAATAGTTTGGATAAATTAACAATTTCGACATCTTATCTTTACTATTACATCACGAACATACATAATGGAACTGTTTTGAAATTTACCAGTGAAAGTGGTGAAATAGTATTTATATTTTAAATCATTCATATATATACATTGCTAATTGCTTAGATAGAGTTATGTGTAGTATCGCAGTATTATTCCATTAATTTACCGTAGATAGAAAGTGTAATAATCCCATAAATAGCATTAGATAAAGACTTGCACATTTCAATTAATATGATTATTATTACATTAAAAATATCCTAAAATAGTAGTAATATAGCCCCAACCACATAAAACATTTCCCATAATAATGTTTAAAAGGTTGAAAGTGTAGAAGCTATGACTGTTATATGTAGAAAAAAAAATTAAGTATAGTAGCTAGGCTGTAACCATAGATAATCTACGTCCGGTGGAGGAACATTAGAAAAGGATATATAATTAAATAAGAAAAGTAATACAGAAAATTTTTTTTAAGCACTCGTGATTATGCTTAAATAAAATTATAAAATAATACAATGTCAATTAAAATTACGTAGGACAAATGGTAAATAAATCGCGAATATTTCAAAAACCCAAGGGTAAGGAAATCCTAATGACGGGATGTCATTAAATAATGGGAAGGGTAATATGTACCGTGGGTAATATGTGATATATTTAAAATTAAAAAAAAATAAAATTCTTTCATTCTAATGATACTTCCGATATAAATGTCTCGTAGTATTCCAGACGTGCTGTTTTTCAGATGTGAAGTGTGGAAAAGCTATCTGTCGAATTACGGCATTAATCAAGGAAGACGGTTTTGAATTTCGCGAAAATACTTGGCAAAAAAAAAATCACGAGACAATGTCTTATAGAAAGTTTCAAGGTATCATAGGAATATGAATGTCTAATCATCAAAATATTGAAAATAAATTATTGGACAGTCAGTTAGCATAATGATTTTAGTTTGTAAACATGATGACGAAGTAGCGGGCCCTCCACAGGAGTTGAGCCAATCGTGAAATAGCTCTTAGAGCGCAGAATCTAGACTGTGATATAGTAAAGAAAAAGTGTTTTTAGTGAGACATTATGTTCCTATCATTCTGCGATATACCCTGAAGTTATTATTCTGATCGCATTACTTATATGTGTACGTTGCTGTATACCTGAAAATGTAAGTCTCAATAAACCCATTACTTTTCTATTTGTGTTTGTTCTTATTATATGCCTGTATCTCACCGCAAAGTAGATAAATAGCTCAAATGTCTCCATCGGAAACGTTCCCAAAGAATCTGATTTCTAATTAACACTAGAGGTAATCCATAAGGAGATGACCCAATGAAGCGTGGTTTCACTGATGGTTGGAGAACTTCTAACCTACTATAGTTACATATTTTATTTTCTCTCATAGGGAGTGGCGCGGTCATTTTTCTACCCCTCCGTTATACTCATCCGTTATACTTACAAATGGTGCAGCCTTTAGTGGCACATGTTTATATCAACTTAGTGGCTTAAGGTAAAACCTAAGCGGCACAAGTGGAGCAACTCAATAACGGCGCAGTTGGCGCGATCCTTAATAATACAGCTTAAATCCTTAATGGCACAAATGGCACGGTCATAAGGGGTACAGGGCCGACAAAGACACAAAATTCCCCCGGTACAGCACCTTTTTTGGACCAAATCTTGGATATAAACTAATTTTTGCATTCTCTAAAGCCTACACATTAATTTTGCGAATGCATAAGAAGCCGCTGTCTTTGAAAGGAAATAGAGGCCCCAGTTCGGCCGAAGTACGCCCCAAGACTTAGCTCCATTTCTGACATTGTCACTGACCTAGAAGAGCTACACCGCAACTTCTCAAAGATTGATCTTCCATGCTATTTGTGAATATTCAAAGCATAGAATTAAAAAAAATATACATGAATTTCAAAGTTATAAATAGTAAAATTGGAAAGGTAATCTGACCTATTATACACAAAAAGTGCATCTCCTCTCCCCTCTCGCTCACTTTTTCACAGCATGCATTAATGAGTCACGACCTACTAATAAAATATCATCACGAAACATAATATTCAACATTACTGATACAAACTCGTTTTTACACTAGATTTTTACGAAACAGCTAAAAAAGACGACATCTCAGCTCATTTGACTGATCTACAATCAAAAAGAAAGCGTTGGGTTTGTTCCTTTTCGCTTTATGATAACGAGAAATGGGGTCCTGTTACCCTTTCAAAGTAGATTCATACGCATCATAGGTTCCTCGAATGTAAATACTCGTATTTTGGCTGTAATAACCAAATGAAATTTAATTTTGTCTTATATCACTTCCAAGAAGTTGCATAATTTTACAAACGTTTCCTTTCAAGCTGCTTTTAAAAAAGCAGATGGTAAGCACTTAAAATATATGAAAGAGGTGCTGGTTGAGGAGGATAGCAAAGGAACTAGACTTTGTTTAATAATGTTACAAGAGGTCAATTATGGACTCGAGTCATATCAAGACACGATCAAACTATTCAAACCCGGTTCATTTTCTTTACGATAGGGAAGGACCTATTAACACTGTTTGCTTTTATAGGGTAATTACTATTGAAAAAGCTTAAAACTTTATTTAAAAAGTGGAAAAAATAGAAGCTGAGACGCATATAAACATTATTTCTAAAACTAAAATTAAGAAATATGAGTTTCGTAAACTTTTAAATTACTATACTTAGATGAACTATTCGACTCATCAGCGACCAATAATAATTTTCTTTTATTTTTATTTATTTTTTCCAATAACTTGAATTAAGTAGTAAACGAGTTCATTTAAATCATTAAAAGAGTAAAAAAAGAAGAAAAAAGGTTTGGGTTTTGGATTCAACTAGAGCAAAACGTGCACTGCACAAAAGGGTTAATTCAACAAGATATTAAATATTCGGAAGTACTACCTTTGTCATTATATCTTCATGTCGCAACCCATAGATATCCGTTCTGATCGCCGGTAGGTCTACATCCTCTATTTGGACTTCTTCCTCTTTATACTCTTTGTCTAATTCTGACAACACTGTAGATTCTTTTGCAAGATCGATCGATTCAAAGACCTCTTGCAGTTTTTGCGTGTTTCGATCTAAATATTCAAAGATAAAATTAGCACCGTATTAAAATCCAGTTTTTCAAGATTTTTCTTATTTTTATTAGTGCAACTGAATAGCCTTCCCAACGGAAAACACGCCTATACACTATTCAAGATATATCTACCTCCAATTAAAAAAAAAAAAAAAAAAAAAAAAAAAAAAAAAAATGGCTAACAGCCACCTTATGTTTGACTGTGGGCTTGGCAAAAAAGGTTTTATAAACTTGCTTGAAATTAGGGCCTTATTTTCACAAAATTTTCAAGCTGAGTAAGTAGGAAGGGCTTGGAGGTACAACTTGAAATATATACACATTTCAGAGAATTCCAGTCCCCTATTGCTCATGTTTTATCAGTTCGTGAGACGTTAGTCTTCTTCAGCGGGTGAAGGATAGAGGAAAACAATGGAAGAAACAAATGATGTAAACGGAGCAAAATAGAGACAACAAAAGAATGGAGGAAACAAGGGATGGAACTTAAAACAACTTGGGCGCTAATTCAATTTCTAAGAATTAGATCTATATAACTCTATCCGCAAGACATTGGTTTTACAGAATCAACTTTATACTTAAAAGCAAAACTTAAAAGCAAATGCTTATTAAAAAAATCATCTAAGCACTAGCTAAAAATTAAGAACGAAAGATTGCTGCGTCGAATTCAGGAAACTGGTTTTATATAGGGTATTACATTAATGTATTACATTCACATTAATGTGAGCCTACAATTACTTACCAAAAGTTTATGAGGTAATAAACAATCCAAAGGCCTTTCGATTAGCAGGCATCTGGAACAAGTGTTATAACTATAATTTTAACAGTTCACCTTACCCTTCTGAAGAGTACCTTTCAGAAACTGGAAATTCTGGCCATGGCATCATTCCAAGACAAATTTAGAATAGTAAATTGTTTGAAAGGAAGAATAACGTACCATTTTCTGATTCATTGAAGAATAACGTACCTTATTAATATTAACAATAAATAATAAATGCCCTTTTATTTCCATAATCGCACACGATTGCAGCGGACGTCACAGGTCAAGAAAATATAGCATACAATGAAATAAAATAAAATAAAAATGAGTTGTAAAAACTTAACGTTCATACTTGTAGTGCTTTAAAAGTAGGGAACAAACGACAATAGATACCCTTTTGAGGCCTTTCGAGACAGAGGACAAAGAAATTCTAAGGAGAAAAACGGAATAAAACTCGATCATTACCTACTTTAGCCGTAATTTATTTCGGCAAATAATTGGGTTAGGACCAAACGGTTCAACAATAATTAAAGTATTTTTTTGCAAAAAAAGTGGCATGATTTCCCTTAACGTTAGTTTTTTGGTATATTAATTAAAAAAACTTTTTCCACAAAATAAGTTTTTCAAAGGAAAGTAAAGAACTCCATTAAACCAAAAATGAGCAAAAATAAAATCAAATAATCTACCAAGCGTGAAACTACCACAAACAAGCATAGATAAATAAATGAAACCCAAAACGAAAAGAAATTAAAATAAATAACCGGGTCAAACACAAAATGAGCAGAATTTAACATAAGTATGGCTCAAAACCCCTATGCCTTCCCAAGGCGAGAACATAATTTGCACTTTACTGAAAAATATAAATGTTTTTACTTTAATAACTTTAACAAATCAAATAATATTAACATTTTGATTGCTAAAATATCAGTATATGTATATTAAACTGACAATGCACATTCATTTGTATTTTTTTCAGTAAAGTGCAAATTATTTTCTCGCCTTGTGAAGGCATAGGGGTTTTGAGCCCTACTCATGTTAATTTCTGCTTGTCTTGAGTTTGACTCGGTTATTTTTTGTAATTTCTGTTCGTTTTGGCTTTCATTTATTTCTCGATGCTGATTTGTGGTAGTTTCACGCCTGGTAGATTGTTTGATTTCATTTTTGCTCATTTTTGGTTTAACGGAATTCTTTACTTTTTTTGAAAAACTTATTTTGTGGAAAAAGTTTTTTTTAATTAAATTCTGTTCGTTTTATATTGACATAGTCTTTTCAGGAAAAATAAAAATAATACTTTAAATCTTTTTGTTTTTTAAGAGTTTATAGTTTGGTCTGCTATTTCTATGCTGGAGAAAAATTTTCAGCAATTTTTAACAACATACACCCATTTAAAAATCCGGACACAAATAGTAGAGTTTAATTTAGTTTCACGCCTCCTCTAGTTGACCTGAAATAGAAAACTTGATACCATTCGCAAAAAAATCTGTTTACTTTTTTGGACAGCTTGGATACACTTACGCTATTTTGATTTGGCTAAATTTAAAAAGCACAAGTAGTCCCGGAAGTTTGAACATAATACCCTCAATCGTTTTGGGATACTGCTGAGATGCCTTATTGGGAATTAGCATTAAAAAAGTGCATTTTGACTTAATCTTAAGGCAACATTTAGTTTTTAAACATGATGGATAAATGGGAGAATGGGTGTGGGAGCGGATTTTCGATTATTAAAAAGGGCACTAGCCCTTTCAATTTCCATTCGAATGAGCCCTTTTTGAGTTTCTACGACAACGATTTCTCTAAATACCTTATATGCCCCCAGGGCATAAATTACAACTCTTGCCCTGAGGGCTGTGCGGGGATTGTCATCGTCAAAGACCTAATTTCCAGAACTTTCAACTACATTAAACAAAATGGCTATTTCAAAATTTTGATTGGATGTGTTTGGGGAAATAGTGGGTGCGAGAGAAGCGTTAGTTGCTCTCCAATCCCTTTCAATTATTAAAAAAGGCATTAGCCCTTTCAATTTCCAATCTAATGAACCCTTTTGAAGTTTCTACGACAACGTTTTCAATAAAAACCTAATATGCCCCCAGGGCATACTAATTTGAACATAATGGCTATCTCAAAATTTTGATTGGATGTGTTTGGATAAATGGTTGGCGTGGAAGGGGTGTTAGTTACCTTCTAATCACTTTCGACTATTAAGAAGGGCATTAGCCATTTCAATTTCCTATCGAATGATCTATTTTTGAAGTTTTTACGACAACGCTTTCTATAAAAAACCTTATATGCCCCCAGGGCATAACTTACAACCCTTACCCTGAGGGCTGTGGGGGGAGGGGGTTGTCATCCTCAAAGACCGGATTTCCTGAACTTTCAACTACGTTGAACAAAATGGCTATCTCAAAATTTTTGATTGGATGTGTTTGGGGAAAAGGTGGGCGTGAGAGGGAGGTTAGTTGCCCTCCAATCACTTTCGACTATTAAAAAGGGCACTAGCCCTTTTAATTTCCAATTGTACGAGCCTTTTTTGAAGTTTCTACGACAACCCTTTCTATAAAAACCTTAAATGCCCCAAGGGCATAACTTAAAACCCTTGCCTAGAAGGTAGTGGCGGAATGTCCTCCTAATAAAAGTAATTTCCATTAAGAAATAAACTACGCTGTACCAAATGACTATCTCAAACTTCTGATTGGATGTTTTCGGGGAAATGGTGGGCGTGGAAGGGGTGTTAGTTGCCTTCCAATTACTTTCGACTATTAAAAAGGGCACAAGCTACTCCAATTTCCAATCGAATGAGCCCTTTTCGAAGTTTCTACAACAACTCCTTCGATACAAAGTGCCCTGGTATGGCAAAAAAAAAAATACATTCTGCCAACATCGTTCTTTACTTAGGCAGCGCGATTGCGCTGCCTATGATTTAGTCTTCTAAACGGAGCAAAACCTGACCCAACACCTCCCATTGAAGCACCTGTATTTTAAATTTGCCGAGTTTCAAACTGTTCATATAAAAACTATAATGACGGCTAAAGATGTTGGATATGCTGAAAATATATGACCCAAGAAGAGTCATTGGTGAATGTATAATTATGAATGAACTATGGATTCACTTGGATTTGTTCTTATATGCACTAATCAGTTTCCTTTTGTTCATGAATCTGGAGGTGACTAAACATGTCTCATGCATACTTGTACCTTCAATGATTACGAAACTACGACTATTGCAGACTTAGCGTTGAATATTTTGTATTAACGTTGTGTTGTTAGTGTTGAATATTTTGTATTAACGTTGGGTTGTTAGTGTTGAATATTTTGTATTAACGTTGTGTTGTTAGTGTTGAATATTTTGTATTAACGGTATATTGTTAGTGTTGAATATTTTGTATTAACGTTGTGTTGTTAGCGTTGAATATTTTGCATTAACGTTGTGTTGTTAGTGTTGAATATTCTGTATTAACGTTGTGTTGTTAGTGTCGAATATTTTGTATTAACGTTGTATTGTTATTGTAGAATATTTTTTATTAACGTTGTGTTGTTAGTGTTGAATATTTTGCATTAACGTTGTGTTGTTAGTGTTGAATATTTTGTATTAACGTTGTGTTGTTAGCGTTGAATATTTTGTATTAACGTTGTATTGTTAGTGTTGAATATTTTGTATTAACGTTGTGTTGTTAGTGCTGAATATTTTGTATTAACGTTGTGTTGTTAGTGTTGAACATTTTGTACTAACGTTATGTTGTTAGTATTCAATATTTTGCAATACACACCAGTTCAGAAATCTATTTTCCTAGTTGCTACACTTTAAAAAAAGCTTATAGCAGTTTAATCTAGTCGTTGGAAGCAAGTCAAGGATTCAATCGGCCTTATTCTTTTACAGTGGAGGGAAAAAGAAAAAATCGATGACACATCAGTGCTACCCATTCAAAAAAGGGATTTTCGTTGTTGTTCAAGCCAGGTACATAATTTCTGAGTCTACACTGGCTAAGCATGATGGGAACGAGAAAATTGCAAAGAAGAGAAAACTAGGATAATACAAGCCAGTGAAATATAGAAGAGATCTATGCAAATTTTTCGATCGAGACCTCCGCTCGACCGTCCTCAGTGCAGAATAAAAATATAAGTCCAAAGGACAAAATAAAAACCAAACCTTCAAGTCATTCCTGTATATGGTTTTCATCTATGGCAATTCCAATAATGTACTTTTTGTTTCCATCCAACGCCATTTTTTTTAGAGATATCAGGCTATCTTTCAAAATTCCCCGAATTTGTTTTTGGTATCACATTTTACTATTAAGGCTAATCGAGATAATAGTTACCATTCCTGAATCAGCAACAAAAGGCAATTTTTTCTTACTAGCCAGTTTTAATTAAAACACGTTTCCTAATTTTTGGTTACTATGGACTGTGGTTCGTTATTTAAGCGGTACAACCACGTAGCTTCCGCTACAACCATGATATAAAACCCTTATCTTACTTATAAATACGATACAATATATGTTTTCATTAAAATACTGATTTTGAGAGATCGTAGATTTGGTTCTGAGCGTTTGATTGAAGCCATCTACCTCAGGTTATTTAGTGATAATTTTGAATCACTTCTAAGTCATCTTCGAATATAGCTTTTCTTTTCAGAAAAAAGGTCCGCCCGATTCTTTTAAATTTACAATACGGAAAAACAGCAAAAATAATTGATATATCGTCACTGTCATACTTAAAGGTCGCATCTTACATTTTCAAACCTCTGAAATAATTCTCACAAGGCATTTACTTAGCTGCACTTAAGGGGCAGATGAACAGGGCAATGTAGGTTCAATCACACTTCAACCCTCCTAATCTACATTATCATGCTGATCCTCCATTTGAGTACAGCTTAGCAAAAGGTTTTTAGCAATAACCTTAGAGGTGTTAAAATTTTGGATACGACTTTTATGGGTAACAGCGACGAGATGTCTTTTAGTCTAATCACAAAAAAATCAACTCAGGGCAAAAACCTAAAATTTGTACAAGTAAAAAGTAAAAAATTGAGTCTAATGTACCTTGAGAAAAGATAATATGAGGTATTCGGCCCATAAGTCCGAGTTCCGTTAGTCTTTTCCTCAGGAGACCAGCGCTTCTGTCCAATATTTTTGAAGTTGTTACATCCGACTCATCTCCATTCGGAACCCAAAACACATTCAGTATTTGCAGGTCGTTAGTAATTTTTACCTAAAATGAAAAACGAAAGCATTAATCACAGATAATTACTTGAAAGAACATTACAGTCTTGGCAATCTTCTTAAGACTAGCCTCAAGTGAAATAATGCGTTATAAAGGTGTCCGGCTAATGCCCCCGGAAAATCCCCAGCCGCGGGCAATTACCACTGGAAAATTCTCTCCAGATATAAAATTGAGCAGCCAAAGAGAATGTAAGGATAATAAAACAATTATGAAAAGATGAAATTCTGGGATATTCTATCTGTATTGCAAAATACAGGCAGAATATCCTATGTGGTGTAAAATAACCTATAGGATTTTTTTTATCTCTTTTAATTCTTTTTTTGTTTTTTTTGGAACTCGGGTTGGTATATTATAGCAGGTTAAAATTATAGAAAGGTTAAAGAAAAAATTTTGTTTGTTTATTTAAAATAAGGAGTCATGTCCATTTTCAATTTATTTGGTTCAGACTTGGAGTTGGACTCCCTGTTATTTAAAGTAAATTAAAAAAAACCTTGAAAATACTTCACATAGGCAAACCTTCTGCTGTATGCCTAGTGGACACATTCTCAATCAAAAGGAGTGAATTGGTAAGTATTATTGTATTAATGCGTCCGAGCAGACACACAGGGCATCATTCTGAGCACACACAAAGGGCATCATTCCGAGCACACACATTGGGCATCATTCCAAGCAAACAAACGACCCACCATTCCAAGCACACATATCTGGTCTTATGATACTTCCGCTTTGACAAGCGGTGACCAACATTCCTATGACAATCAGCAGGTAAAAACTTCATCTGCAGGGGTCAAACTTTACAAGTGTCGTCGTAAAAACTTTAAAGGAGCTCATTCGATTGGAAATCAAGAGTTCTAGTGCCCTTTTTAAGGGTCAGAAATGATTGGAAGGCAACGAACACCCCTTCCACGCCCACCATTTCCCCAAACACATCCACTAAAAATTTTGAGACAGCCATTTTGTTCTACGTAGTTGCTTTCCAGGTAGAAATTATTTTTTTTAGGAAAACACTCACCCAGAGTCCTCAGGGCAAGGGTTGTAAGTTATGCCCTGAGGGCAAAAAAGCTTTTTTTTAGAAAGCTTTGTCGTAGAAACTTCAAAAAGGCCTCATTCGATTGGAAATTCAAAGGGCTAGTGCCCTTTTTAATAGTCGAAAGTGATTGGAGGGCAACTAACCCCTCTTTCACGTTCACTTTTTCCGCAAACACATCCAATCAAAATTTTGAGATAGCCATTTTGTTCAAGGTGGTTGATAATTCTGTAAATTAGCTTTTTGAGTATGACAACCCCCCCCCCCCCACAGCCCTCAGGAAAGGGTTGTAAGTTATGCTCTGGGGACATATAAGGTTTTTATAGAAAGAGTTGTCGTAGAAACTTCAAAAGAGGCTCATTTGATTGGAAAATTAAAGAGTTAGTTTCCTTATTAATAATTGACTGTGAATATAAGACATCCATCTTTCCTGACTAGCCCAATACTTCCCACACCACTCCCATTCCAAATTTTGAGACGGCTTTTTTGTTCAGTGCCGTTGAATGTTCTGGAAATTATATCTTTGAGCATGATACCCCCCCCCCCCAAGGTCTTCAGGGTAAGGGTTATAAGTTATGCCCTGGGGGCATATATGGTTCTTATGGAAGGGAAGCTCTTATAAACTCCAGAGGGGCCTCATTTGATTGGAAATTGAATGTTCTAGTTTACTTTTTAAGCGTTAAAAGATATTGGAGGGTGACTATCCCCCCCCACACCTTTTTTTCCCAAATGTATCCGATAAAAATTTTGAGATAGCTATTTTGTTAAAAATAGTTAAAAGATCATATAACAAAACTCCGGTGTTGACACAATCCCCCAGGGCCGGGGGGCAGGTGTTGTCAGCTTTGCCCTGGGGGAAATATGATCCTTATGGAAGGGATGCTCGTAAAAACTTCAAAGAGGACTCATTTTATTGAAAATTGAAAGTTCTAGTTCACTTTTTAAGTCAAAAGAGATTGGAGGGCACCTAGCCCCCCCTCCACGCCCTTTTTTCTCATACCCATCTGATAAGAATTCTGAGATAACTAATTTTTTTTTAAATAGTTCAAAGACCATATAACAAAAACCCTGTTGTCGATACAGCCCATTTGCTTGGAAATTGAGGGCTCATTTGATTGGAAATTGAAAGTTATAATTCACTTTTTAAGAGTAAAAAGTGATAGGAGGGCAGCTAGGCCCCCCCCCCCAAAAAAAAACTCTATTTTTTCCCAGAAACACTTCACATAGAAGGGGTCGTCATGTAAACTTCAAAAGGGGCTCATTTCAAAGGGGGCAAACTTTTTCCACTTTGATATTGTTTCTTTGATTCCAGTTTTGATACTTTGATGGAGATTTTCTTTACTTAGATTCAGTTTAATAAATTAAACTGAATATTTGATGTATAATTATCTTAATTGCTGATCTCATCAGTTCAAAACTTTAGTATAATTTTAATGTTTATTTTCAAAATTAAGTACAAAAGACAAAATTTGTAACAAATATTTGCGCCAATGACGTAGTAGGTTTTACACTTTTACAGTGAGAGAAGGAGGCGATACCCAAACTCTTGTTTGTAGTGATTTTTGTTCGTTTCAAGCTTGATTTGCATATTCAATTTAAGTTTCACTCGTTTTAAGATTTATTTATTCATTTACATTAATATCTACTGTATGTTTGTTTGCATTGATTGTTTAATTTCTGTTCGTTTTAAGTTTTATTTATACTAAAATAGCAACATATTTTTTTTCGTTTTAAACTTGATTTTCATATTCAACCTAAGCATTACTCGCTTTAAGATCTATTTATTCATTTATACTATTACTTTTTGTATGTTTTTCCTATGATTGTTTAATTAATTTCTGTTCGTTGTGGGTTTCATTTATTCTTTAATATTATTTTTTGGTCATTTTTGAGTTTGAATTTTAACAGGTATTTGTATCTGCTGAGCTTAAGTTTAAAATAGCCTTTACTTTACTTTGAACAAACAATTTTTCGGAAAGTTTTTTTTAATTAATCACATTATCACATCCAGAACGATAAGGAGTTCTCGGAATTGAATTTCTTCTTTAAAATGTATTTTAAGTAGCCCCATTGTTAACTCAGCCAAATATCTTGATAGGTAGGTATACTCGTATTGATTATTTTTAATAGATGGAGTAAACTGTAAAATTTGTGTTTGATGTAGGAGTCGAACCCGTCCCATTCAAATATTTTTGCCTCTCAATTACTCGGACTATCTGTCTTGGCTTTTTTCTACAATTAGCCATGTCTTGATGCCTACTTCAAAATACTTGATTTTCGATTCAAATCAACGTACACGTTACTCGACTGAGCCAACAAGCCATTGAAAACATTATGATTTTAGAAATACATTCTAAGGCATTCAGTGTAATATTTCAGGGACGTTGGCCAACTGATGTTAAGCGTCACAATATCGTTACAAGTTACTTGCATAATCGATTTATTAATTAAAGTTCTGTTAAGTTTTATAAGTTTCCGGGCACCATTCTTGGTCTTATCTTCACAATACACGTTCCACGATAATTTGAGATACATACTTGCCATGCATATTCTTTTGACGGCTAGAAACACATGTTCCGATCTACAAAATTTGTATCACGCCTGATCACACCCATTGAATTTATATTGAAACTATGTTGTATGTGTTTGCATATCATATACCATCATGGGTTTTAAAATTCACCCTTCCCTACTACCCAATCTTGAACTTTCAAATTCAATCCGTGAAATATTTTTTAAGTTGCACCTTCATGGGACGGTAAAAAGCAATATGAAAACTAAAAATCGAATAAAAACTGCGTTTGTGTAGTTTGGGAGCTTAGCCCTTGAGGCAAATCTAAACCGTTTCAAATTCTGAACAATTTTTTTTGTTTAGAATTATAGTTTCGATTTTTAGTTTAGGGTTTTAGTTTAGATTTTTAGTTTAGTTTTAGTTTAGATTTTCAGTTTAGTTTTAGTTCAGAGTTTTAGTTTAGAGTTTTAGTTTAGAGTTTGATTTTTGGGTTTTAGCTTAGAGTTTTAGTTTTGAGTTTTAGTTAAGAGTTTTAGTTTAGACCTTTATTTTATAGTTTTAGTTTAGAGTTTTCGTTTAGATTTTAGTTTAAAGTTTTAGTTTAGTTTTAGTCTAGAGTTTTAGTTTAGAGTTTTAGTTTAGATTTTCAGTTTATAGAGTTTTAGTTTGGTTTTAATTTAGAGTTTTAGTTTAGAGTTTTATCTTAGTTTAGAGATTTAGTATAGAGCTTTAGTTAAGCTCTAGTTTAGTTTCAGTTTAGAGTTTTAGTTTAGTTTTTGTTTAGATTTTTAATTTAGAATTTCAGTTTAGTTTCGGCTTTGAATTTTAGTTTAGATTTTTAGTTTTTAGTTTAGTTTTAGTTTGGATTTTTAGTTTAGTTTTAATTTACAGTTTTAGTTTAGTTTAGATTTTTATTTTAGAGTTTTAGTTTAGAATTTTAGTTTAGAGATTTAGTTTAGAGTTTAAGTTTAGAGTTTAAGTTTAGAGTTTAAGTTTAGAGTTTAAATTTAGAGTTTTAGTTTAGTTTTACTTTAGAGTTTCAGTTTAGTTTTAGTTTAGAGTTTTAGTTTAGAGTACTTAGTTTAGAGTTTTAATTTAGTTTTAGTTCAGAGTTTTAGTTTAGTTTTAGTTTCACGTTTTAGTTTGGTGTTTTAGTTTAGTTTAGAGTTTTAGTTTATTTTCAGTTTAGAATTTTATTTAAGATTTTTAGTTTAGAGTTTTAGTTTAGAGTTTCAGTTAAGAGTTTTAGTTTAGTCTAGAGTCTTAGTTTAGTTTTACTTTAGAATTATAGTTTAGAGCTTTAGTTTAAAGTTTTAGTTTGGAGTTTTAGTTAAAAACTAAAGTTTAGAGTTTTAGTTTATAGAATCAGTTCGTAGTTATAGTTTAGAGGATTAGTTTAGTTTTCTTTTATAGCTTTTGTTTAGAATTTTAGTTGCAACAAAACTGAAAGCTAAATTTTAAGCTAGGTTACATTGAGGTAAATGCTATCAAGTTAGGTTTATTTAGGTCCAATTAGCGTAGCGGGCTATGCTAAGAGAAATTAAATGAACATAACTTAAAATCAGTTAACATAGAACGTTAACATATGTAGTTACATAGAACAAACTTAGGTTTATTTAGCATAGAGTTTTAGTATAGAGTTTTAGTTTCACGTTTTAGTTTGGTGTTTTAGTTTAGTTTAGAGTTTTAGTTTATAGTTTTAGTTTATTTTCAGTTTAGAATTTTATTTAACATTTTTAGTTTAGAGTTTCAGTTTAGAGTTTTAGTTTAGTTTTACTTTAGAATTATAGTTTAGATTTTTAGTTTAGAGTATTAGTTTGGAGTTATAGTTTAGAGTTATAGTTTAGAGTTTTAGTTTAGAGTTTTATTTTAGTTTTAGTTTGGAGTTTTACTTGCAACAAAACCGAAAACTAAATTTTAAGCTAGGTTACATTGAGGTAAATGCTTTCAAGTTAGGTTTATTTAGGTCCACTTAGCGTTGCGGGCTATGCTAAGAGAAATTAAATTAAATGCTAAGAGAACTTAAAATCAGTTAACATAGAACGTTAACATATGTAGTTACATAGAACAAACTTGGGTTTATTTAGCGCGGCGCGCCACGCTAAGTGACCCTAAATGAACCTAACTTTGTTCTATGCAACATTGTTTTTTTATTGATTTTTTATACTCAGTCCCAAATTAAAAACTCGGGATTTACCAAATAGCTGAGTTTGTTCTATATAAAAGTGCTTTTCTAATAATTTTTTTACCCATCACCAATCAAAAAGACTTGGGATTTACAAAATAGCTGAGTTTGTTCTATGCAGAAGTGCTTTCTTTTAATTTTTGATACTCTGTCAGCAATGAAAAGACTTGGAATTTACCATGTAGCTGAGTTTGTTCCATTCAAAAGTGCTTTTCTTATTACGTTTTGATACTCAGTAACCTATTAAGAGACTTAGAATTTACCAAATAGCTGAGTTTGTTCTATGCAACGGTGCTTTTTTTTGTTGATTTGTGATACTCAGTCATCAATTAAAAGATTTGGAAATTGCCAAGTAGCTGAATTTGTCTATACAAAAGTACTTTTATATTAATTTATGATACTCACTCATCCATTAAAAGACTTGGAATTTACCAAGCAGCTGAGTTTGTTCTATACAAAAGTGCATTTCTTTTAGTTTTTGATACTCTGTCACCAATTAAAAGACCTGGAATTTACAAAGTAATTGAGTTTGCTCTATGCAAAAGTACTTTTATAGTAATTTTGATACTGAGTTATGAATTAAAAGATTTTGAATTTACCATGTAGCTGAGTTTGTTCTATGCAAAAGGGCCCTTTTAATAATTTCTTATACTCAATCACCAATTAAGACACTTGGGATTTACCATGTAGCTGAGTTTGTTCTATGCAAAAGTTTTTTTTATACTCAGTCATTAATAAAAAGAATTGGAATTTACCAAGTAGCCGAATTTGTCCTATCCAAACGTGCTTATTTATTACTTTTTGACACTCTGTCACCAATTAAAAAACAGTTTTGCGAAAAACAAACTCAACAACTTAGTAATTTCCAAATCTTTTAATTGGTGACTAATTAACAAAAATTTATATAAACGCACTTTTGCATAGAACAATGTCAACTACTTAGCAAATACCAAGTTCAATGCAATAGTGCTTTATTTATTACTTTTTGATACTCAGTCACAAATTAAAAAGATTTTGAAATTACCAAATAGGTGAGATTGTTCTATGCAAATTTGCTTTTTTTTTTATTAATTTATGATACTCAGTCATCAATATAAAGATTTGGAATTTGCCAAGTAGCTGAGTTTGTTCTATGCAAAAGTAATTTTATATTAATTTATGATACTCAGTCACCAATTGAAAGAATTGGAATTTACGAATTAGCTGAGTTTGTTCTATACAAAAGTGCTTATTTATTAATTTTTGACACTCTGTCACCAATTAAAAGACTTGGAATTTGCTACGTAGTTGACTTATTTCTATGCAAAAGTGCTTTTATAATGTATTACAGGTAACTACTTGGTATTAAAAAAAAACTGTCTTCCTAATTTAGTAACTGAGATAAATGAGCACTTTAACAAGGTTCGAGTGCTTTTTTATCCATCCAATCACCTAGGACAAAACAGTATATCAAACCCGATAATCCGAAAAACAAGCCCAACATAGAGCAAAATCAGCATTAATAAGTATAAGTCATTGTCCTAAAACCAAGCCATAGCACCTTAAGTATACAGAATTTAATATTCCCCGCGTAATCACCACATATCAGGGCTCCTCAGATGAAAACTCATTGCCTATATAGATTTCGGCGCTTAAATTTCATTACCCAGGCAAAATGAGCGCGCCATGCCATAGAACCATATGGCATACCCCTATGTCTTGACACCTGTGGAATATCTATGAACAAAACAATACCCACAAATGTAAAAATATACCTAAAAAATTTCCAAGGTTCCTTAACCATCGTTCGCCTAGCACTAAATCAAAGTAACAATATCCCTACTCTGAAAGAATATCCTTCAGCAAGAATAGCTCCCCTAATTGCATAATCCTAACTCTCAGCCAAAAACTTTTCATTTTCGCTCAGTTTCTACGAACTGATTTCCAAACCTCTTACGTTACTCATTACCTGCATGCGTCGAAACAAACCCTAAAATCCAAAATTATAAAGGGAAGAGAAAACATAATCATCCAACAGACTACCTCAAAATATCATTCAAAATAGCTATATAGTTTTTATTATACTTATTTAAAAGTTGATTATATTGAAAACTAAGCTTTTTAAATTTCCAAGCAAGTTTATTGGCGGAAAAACCTCTTACGATTAGCTTATTGCTAAGTATTTGACTTCTACTTTTTAAATCAATGTAATTAGTACAAATTCTCGCATATCTAAATAGTTGGGAAAAATACGATGAATATGTTATATTCGAATATATATTACTTTTAGGAAACGGGAAATTAACTATTTCAAAATTAAAATCATCTGTATTATTATATATTTTAAAAACTAATGTATTATTAGATGCAACACTAATATCTAAATCTTAGAAAATTTTTTAATTCCTGAGCAATATGACTCAAATTTATTTTTAGTTTCTCCTAAAATACATGACAGGTCAGTCGCCGCAACTCTGGTAGGGCATCTTGCTGCACCCGCAATAAAGCGTGGTTTCGGGGGATTTTTATGAAATTTTGCCGTCCGTCCAATATAAAAACGGAAAAATTTTTTCATTATCATTAACATTAATATTGAACTTTTTAAAAAGAATATCCTCTATTCCATTCAATAGACTATTATTAACATCTTGAAACATTTTATATGTATTTGTTGTACTAAGCTACTTTGTTAAAACATCACAAAATAGCTTCTGACAAATTATTGCAAAATTATTATTCCCTTTATCAATAGGTAAATTAAAAAATCCTTCTTTATATTAGCAATCGCTTGTGTTATCTTAGCATTATAAAAAATTACCTCATTATTACGATTATTTTTCATATTATATATCTTATTTCCAACCCTATTAATAATTAAATTTTTCCATTTCTAAAAACTATTTTTATTAATTTTCTCCTGTTTGCACCAATTACCGATAAATAAAACTAAATCATTATTTAACCCACTAAGCACATTCGAGTGTTTTAGATGATTTTAAAGAC